>NW_020441503.1:0-1781 GCF_000699045.2 Agrilus planipennis
ATTATTACTTTTGAATATCACCGAACCTATGGGTAGTTATGCGTCAAATTATTGGGTGATATTGATATTGGATACTATTTTTAAAGGCTATTTCTTCCTTAACATTTTTTTAATTGTACATACAATCTAAGCTTTCTTTAGCGAGACATTTCATTGTTCATGGCAGTCGGAACCTGGCAAGTTTTATTTTTGCATGGACCACACCGTTGCAGTGCCAAATCCGGTCTTAGCCTTTCATCGTCCTACGATTTTTACTTTTATTTCATTGTCCGTTTTGTACCTTTGACAAATTAAAAAATACACATTTGACAACAGGACTATTAAAAAGCAATTTTCTGTTTTATGAATCTTCTTTCTATTTGCTTAATTATTTCGAGAATGAAAGAGAATGTGGACATTCTGACAAAAGTATTATTAGTTTAAAGACTATCAATATGCATGAGAAAAGCAAAATATGTGTAATACTGAAGTACGTTTACTAAAAAGTACAAATAAAAGTAGCTAAAACTGAAAATTTGGAGGAAAATGTGAAAATGGAAGCTCAGAATGTGATTTGTGATTTATATAGATCAAAAGTCAAGGTGACTCTTCCAGTTTTAAAAGAAACTAGTGGTGAGCAAAATTGGTCTCGTCTTGGTCTTATGAAAGACTAAGGCTAAGACTGTCTTTATACTGTCAACACCAAGTCCGAACAAACAAGACCAATACTAAAACTAAGACCCAATATGAAAGGCTAAATACTGGAGAATATTTTTTCTTGGATTTCTCGAATTTTTATAATTCTCATAACCATCAATACTATTTTCTTTAAAAACTACGGCAAGCTCGCATGTATGACAGAAAATTTCAGTACTTGAGGCAATTATTGTGTCGATAAATAGAAACATTTGTACTGGGATATTTCTTTTAGGTTCTTTACTACTTTTGTAGAAATAAATAAAAGAAATGACTGAAACAAAATTTTACGAAATTTGACAAATTAATAACAAGAGGCTTTAAGATAATCTACAGCTTTCAAAACCGCGCATTCGAAAGGGAAAAGTTTTTTATTAACTGCAGGAGTGGGTTTAAAACCGAGGAATGTTGTAATATCGATGCGCCTTATATTGAATGAGGATTGAAAGGGATATCTCTAGGAAATCCGCCCGATATAAGGGCAAGTTTTGTAATGAAGTCTCAGGAAAGTCAACCCCAGTGATTATCAACACATTCTAAATACAAAACTGGAATGAAGGATAATGATAAAGTTTACGTAGATCTAAGGGATAGGCATAGCACTGAGAAAATAACTTAATTAATGGTGCAAATAGTAGAATATGAGCTACTTGGCTAGATTGTAAATTTCACGCTGATATGATCTAGAAATGTACATCTTTCCACTGTGGTTTCTCATCGTCAGTGTACAGAAAGGTAATAGTGTAGTTCTTATTAGCCTTCTACGGCTGGCGTATACCGATGGGGTGTTTTCTTCAGGGCTTTTTGACAGTGGTCCGTGGAATTTTACTTTTCTAAAAGTTTCGTCGTTCTTTGCTGAAGGCATCGTCAGTGGTGACTGGGTAGGTGCTGAGTCGTAACTGATGCAGTTTCAGAAAAAAAAAATTTGGGTGTTTCATTCCCAGCAGACAGTAATGCTGGGAGCTGGCGGTCCCTCCGGACTACTAAGGTAGGGCGGAAGGCCCTCTTCAGCCTGCTTTCAGGAATCGTAGGAATGAGTGGGTGGCGGTTCGGATGAGAAAGTTAAGACGGACGAAATGAAGACAGAAGAGAATGAAAGATTATCT
>NW_020441504.1:0-1828 GCF_000699045.2 Agrilus planipennis
AATCGGCTTTGCACTCCACAGCAATCGATACTATGAATTAAAAAACAATTACGTTTTAATATTTGTTAAAAAAAATATTGAGTATTCAAAAATACCTTCGTAGCATTTAACAAATGGATCGCCAATAAGTGCAGGCGGACATTTACATGTTGCTCGATGATTGACAGAGTAACATTTTGCATTTTCGCCGCACAGATTAATACCGATACATGGATTGATGCATTGTCCATTGATGCAGGCATCAGATGATGGACATTCTTCGTTACTTCTGCAGCCTGTTTGTTTCTCTTCTCCTATTACTGCAAATTAAAAACGTGTATTGAACTCTTTTGAGTATAACATTTCACAAACATTATTTATTTTACATTTATTAGAAGGTTAGAAGCGTTCGAAATGTGGTGTTATAGGCGAATGATGAGGATAACATGGGTAGAGAAGGTTAGAAATAAAGAGGTATTAGAAGGAATAGGAGAACAGAGGACTCTATGGAAGCCAATAAAAAATAGGCGAGATAGGTTGGTAGGGCACCTTCTCAGGCATGAAGATCTAGTCAGAGACATATTAGAGTCAGAAACGGGAGTTAGGAGGGGTTGAGGTAGACCTAGATTAAATTACTGTTCGCAAATAGTTAAGGATGTGGGATGTTCTAGTTTTAGGGAAATGCGAGGATTAGCTTAGAATAGAAAGGAGTGGAGGTGCGTGTCCAACCAGTCTTAGGGCTGATGACCTTATAATGATATGATGATTTATTTTTGAAAAGCTGATATTTTACTAGGTTAGAATATTTGGTCTGTTTTTTACAAGTATGGTTCCTGTATTGTCTTAAGAATTACCTTTCCTACATTCCAAATTGGCATCACCGACGTAGTTCGGTAGACATGTACAAGACATCGTTTTTAGCGGAAGTGTATCGACTACTATACATTCAGTGTTTACTCCACATGGTTTTGTGATGAGGCAAGGGTTTTGGCAAGTGCCACTGTAGCAGGCGTATTTGCTTGGGCAGTCTGCATCAATCCTACATTGTGGTTGAGATATTTCTGAAAAATAACGACATCATTTAGACGATTAGTCAATAAATATAAATTCCATCAGTAATTTACCAATAGCTGTGCAAGATATGGCAGGATTTCCTGTAAATCCAGGTGCACAAGAGCATTGGGGTTGATGATAATTGACTATACACAGAGCATCGACTCCACAGTTGCAAGGGTTCTCACAACGTTCATTTCTGCAAGCCAAATTTAATGGACATTCATTGTCAGTGACGCATTCGGGTTTTTCGCATTGCACATATGGATCTCCTCTGTAATTCGGTGGACAGAAGCAACTGGCTCTATGTCGTGATGTTGACTTACAGAGTGCGTTTACTCCGCACTGGGTGAAAGTGCAGGGATCAATGCATTCTCTGTTTATACACGATTGGCTCACTGGACAATCAGAATCCGCTCTACACCCGACTAAAATAAGACAAACATAACAGTTCAGAATCAGTTGCATTTCACACAGTAATGTAACTCTTACTCTCAATGCAAGCAGTTTGTGCGTTTCCAGTGTATCCGTCGCTACAGACGCATATTGCACGGTGGAGTTGCACGAAACACTGTGCGTTTAATCCACAGCTACCTACGTTTTCAGCGCAAGGGTTTACACATCTGCTGTTTATGCAAGATTTGTCGTTTGAACAGTCGTCATTTTGTACACATTCTGGTTTAGGAGCTACAAATAATAAAGTTTTATTATATTATTTAGTAAAAAAGTTTTCTGCGGCATGGAAATTCTAAAATATCTTGAATAATGTGAGAAAAATGCACAGCAATAGTAATTT
>NW_020441505.1:0-1777 GCF_000699045.2 Agrilus planipennis
ATAAATAAACATTTCGTTAATATTTTCAGTAGTAAATGGTACCAATAACAGCACATTTGAGCAATACAATTGTAGTGGATAAAATGGTCAATTTTTCCGTGCAGTACTGTACGCATTATACGCTCCTCACCGGTTAAGAGTTTGACCGAGAGTTGTCTTCTTTCTTTTCTGGCCTAGTGCTGTTCTTTTCTACTTTGCGCCGGTCAAACTGAAGGTCACATCGGTACAGAAACTAAACGAAGTATAGATAAGTCTCCTTCAAGGATACAAAGAGGTAAATTCTAGGTTTCTAGGGAGGAAGAGACATTCTCCTTTAACTTTTAATCGTCTCTTCAATTTTCACAACCCTTTCAACAGGGAGACAGATACAGAAACATAAAAACACAACACTACCAGAAGAATTTCACTCCTTTATTTTACTAAGTTCCACCCCCCCCCCTTGCCCAATCCAATTTGATTTCATGGCGTTAATTACTCTTCTTGAAACTGAAATTCCAATTATTAATCATTTCATCTTTGTCTGAAATTTTTCAAAGCTCTAGCCAGAGAATTTGATTCGTCGTGGCAGGGGCTGATGGCTGTTAGTCCTTTGTTCGAAATGGTAGGACGCGCAATCGTTATAATACCCACACACAGTCGAGTCGTGCGTCCCAATTCGATCTAGGTTCTATTACTGCGAAGCCGAAGAAGATTTAATTAAGGGTTCCCGGTACCTCATTAACCACAGTCGCTTGTAGGGTTAACAGCAGAAGTTTAGACGCTGTTCGAAAATCCGGTGGCGGCAAAGGACCCGTCGCCACCGCCGCCGCCGCCCGCCATTCCGATTCCCGCGCCGCCTGCGATCGTTGTCGTCGTTTATGATTCCCGTGCAATGTGGCGGACGAACTTTTCACTAACTGCCAAAAGTAGCATTTTAATAGTTGCCATAAAACGACAACCGCCACACTTTATATCCCGATTCGGCCAAGCAAAATTGATCAAGTTTTACTACCTGACGTGGAAAAGGTGTAATCTCGTTCAAAAATCAACATGATTAAAACGAGTCAACAAATCAACATTACAGTTTAGCGATTCATTAGTCCAATATCACCATAATTAAACGATTACGAATAGATACTACCCAAAGGATTCACTATATCATAAGTCAAAAATTATTACTAATAAACATTGCCTTAGGAATTCCAAAAATCATCAACAAGTTCTCTTTTGGTGATTTCTATTTCTTCAAATCCCCGAAGTCAAGAAACGACCACTAAATTTTGTCCAGGTGGTTCTTAATTTAAAGATATCCAAAGTTAGAAAATCACCAATAAACGGTCACTACGTGTATCACCCTATCAAATCACATATTCAATCCCTTCATTAAAATATATGTATAAGTTGTAGCTACTTTGTTGTAAAACTGTCGATTCCGAAAAATCGGATGATCTGTTAGCATTTCAGTTGATCTCGTGTTCAGAAAACGACCTAATTGGAACCATATTTTGTAGCTAACGTGTAGTCAATTGTAGTGAAAGAATTAACTTTGTAAAGTCTATAGATAATGCTAATGCATCAGATATTCGTTTCAGTCTATCATGGGCTCAGAAGAATTGATCTAATTGGTATCATATTTTGTAGCTAACTTGTAGTAATAAATTAATTTTGTAGACCTGGCAGATCTTGTATTCGTTTCAGTTGATCTAGTGTTGCCCAAATTCAGTCTTGGTCTTGTTCTTGCGTTTTTGCAAGACCAAGACCAAGAACAAGACCGCGTATTTTTAGCAAGACCAAGACC
>NW_020441506.1:0-1751 GCF_000699045.2 Agrilus planipennis
TACATGGGAAACCACAAAAATTGTTCTGCGGAACAAAAAAGGACAGTTGTAACCTAACTACCATTCAGCCTGAGGGATCCTGCAAAACCGAAAACCAGAGCAAATATGACGATATTGGCCCAATAATAAGATGGAAAAAAGCTGGAACGTTAAAACCATCGTGGGCAGATGTGAACTACCTAAGCCAAAAAACGAAAAGTTGTTGAGTCCAGTGGACTTCCCTTGTCTTAGATCACAAAACAAATACCAACTGGTACTTCCGAAGAAAAGAATTTTAGAAGTTAATATGAAATATTCTCTGCAGAGAAGAGCATTGGCGCGTAAAGCCAAAGAGCCCGGGTTCGATTCGCGGCGGGGTGTGACAACAGCAATAATTTTTCCTCATTAATTTTAGGTAGTGTGTAGTGGGTAAAAAAATTGAGAATATTTCATATTAAAACTAACTCACTTCGGAAAGATTTCTACATTGTATGTATAATAAGTGTTAAAGGCAATCCATGGCGAAGGACATTTTAGCGTTAGGAAGACTAGGAAGGAGCGAGCGATTTTATTAACTACGAAGCAGAAGCGATGTGAAAGACTGACGCAGGAAATGTCCGACATGCGCCGTCAGTAAGGAACGGAAGGCGAAAAGTCGTGGATGAATACAGTAGCACAACGTGAGAGTGTCACTTGAGAGAATCGAGGTGGACGTAAGAGGACCATTTCTAGCGACAGACTCAGGTAGCTCCTGGTCATTATGAATTGCTTTAGAAAGTGAACCAAAGCATATGCGATGCTAAATTAGGAAGCACATACCGTTACAGATAAGCTTGTCAACGGCGATTGACCGATATGGAGTATTGCATTCCGGCCGAAGCAGGAGCATCGAGTCAATAAGGCTACTGAACTAGTGGGCATTACCAAAACGAGGAGTACGTCGTTGCATCCACAGTCTAATTTGATGGTTCAACGATTTAACGCTACTCTGGAGACTAACTTAAGAAACTCTGTTAATGCCACCAATCTGATTGGGACCAACGCATACACCTATTCAACAAGTGGAGTAACACCGGCCAGCATTTTATTTAGGAAAACATTCAGGCTGCCAGCGGTTATGATGTTTAGTCTCCCTGGAGACTCTCCAGTGTCTACACATGAATATGTGGCCAAATTACTATCACGACTAGACGTCATCAACAATGGTATGAGAACGAAGCTGTGATTAGAAAGTGACCGCATAAAGACCAGATACGATAAACGAGCCAACTCTGCTGGGTTTAATGAGGGCGACAAGGAGTCGCTATATAATCTATCAAGACGGAAGGGACATTGCCCGAAACTACATGCTTGGGAACTTGGGATGGTCCATACTCCGTTACTCTAGCTTTACGGGTAACAATAGAGAAAAAAGAAAGAGTGCATACAAAGGATTTGTAGATTTAGAAAAAGCTTTTGACAAAGTGGTACAAGATGTTAAATATACTTAAAAATGTAGGGATGAGTTACAAAGATAGAAGAATGATTCCTGAATGTAGAAGGTAATCTTAATAGCAATCAACTCTGTGGCTACTTTTAAACAAATACAAAAACCAGCATTCTTTATGATTCCTGTTTCAACATCCTCTGACATAATTAATATGTCATCTAAGTAGGCTGGGGCAAATGAAAAACGTAACGGTCCAAGTATTTCGTTTATAGCCCGTTGCAATACTGCAGGTGCGTTTGTAAGGTCAAAGGGGACTCTCTTATACTGGTAATTCCCTTCTGGC
>NW_020441507.1:0-1749 GCF_000699045.2 Agrilus planipennis
CTAAATCTACATCATTTCATTCTGTAATTAATGAAAATGATGTGACTAAAGTCAAGTCCTCGCTGGGAATCGAACCAAGGTCCCTAGTTTTACGCACCATTGCTCTGCCACTAAGCTACGAGGAATGACAAGAGTATTTTTTTCTCATTAATTTGAAGTTGTCTGTAGTAGTAAAAATGAATTCAAACATTAGTTCATTTTAATGCATTGAAAACCTTATAAAAATTCTTTTAAAATTCTCATTGTTAATAACAATTATAGATTGATTCGACGACTCTGTAACCTAAGTCGTTAGGCAAGATCGTCATTGTTGTTACTATCACCTCTCGTAGCTTTGTGGTTGAGTAATGATGCGGAGAGCCAGGGACCCAGGTTCGATTTCCGGCGAGCGCATGATAGCAGTAACAACTTTTTCTTATTAATTTAAGGTTGTTTACAATAGTAAAAGTTAAATCAAAAATTAATTTACTTTAATACATTTTAAGAACTCGTTTAATTTTGGAATTAGAGGGAACGCTCCAAAATTTATAGAATCGTATTTGATTGAATAAAACTCTGTGGTCAAACTAAAAAACAATCGCTCGTTACCGTTTAATATGCTCTATGGAATTCCTCAGGGCTCCCACCTAGGTCCTTTGCTGTGGGAGCCTTTACTCTTATTGTTTATCAATGACGTGGTTCAGAACATTGAAAGCTTCAAAATAATATACAAAAGGATTGACTCAGAGCACGGAGCCGGAGAGCTACAAGAGGACCTATCTAACGACCTTATATAAAACATTAGCAAATCTAACGTCGTCTTTTTGAAAAATGCGCTATAGAATTTTGTATAGTTACTTATTGTTTGAACATTAAACTAGCTAGATCATTGGAGGTAAAAAATAGGAGTAATTTTTGATTGCACACTTAAATTTAATATTCATATGGAATTTATATGTTTCAAAGCATATAGAATGACAGGTTTCATCTATAGAAATACGACTGACTTTAAAGTCTAGAACTCTTTTTTTAACTATAAAAAACTTTGGTATTGCCAATACTTATGCTACAGTGGTCTCCTTAAACTAAAAGCAACATTGACAAAACTAAATCGGTCCACCATAAATTTTTAAGATTATTACCATTCAGAGCAGTATGTCTGATATATACGTTTGAGCACGATATGATATTGCAATTAAATTTAAAATTCCACCTGTATTCAGTTTGCGTCTCTAAGAATTTCTGCATTCAAGCTGATCGCTGATTATATGCAACTGAAATGTTAATTCATTAAATGAAAGATTCCATATCAACTCACAATCAGACGCAATCGTCAGTTAATAGAGAGCACATACAAAGGAAAAAAATTCATTCCACTTAGTTACTCCTAGGCTACTGAGCCTTTGAAATTCCGTTTCATTAAAAATCACCAATGCCCCTACACTATCAAATTTAAAAAGTATTATAAAAAGTGAGATATTCGTTCTGTTGGCTGAACTAAGTACATATATTAAGTTTAATTATGTCTGAATAACTACTTTAGACTACCAAATACGAGATGTATATGAGTTTATATTTACTATATGTTAGTTCCTGATGAGCAATTGCTATACAATTGTTACAGTTTATGATTTGTAACCAACTCTGTAATGATTAGATTAAGAATTTTATTGTTTAATTGCATATAGTACTTCTTGTTAAATTGGGCTCTGCCTGTTCCTTCATTTCTAAATAAATGAATAAATATTTACCAACTATTTGTGATGTAGC
>NW_020441508.1:0-1734 GCF_000699045.2 Agrilus planipennis
TCTAAGATCTATTCTAAATATTGGGAGCGGAGCATAATATGAGTAATTTCGGAAATTACCTTTTATATCCAAACTTAAAAAACATTACCTTTTTATATTAGTGTAGATGAAAAAAGATTTTTTTGTTTAGAAGAGATAGTAATCTCATTTTATTTCAGCCACAAATCCGTCTCTGTCGACCGATAAAAGTATGACAAATAAAACAGATAAAAATAGAGGATTCAAGACCGCCGATGATGGGCGTCTTATTATAGATGCTAATGATGATTCTTCAGATAGTGAAAGAGAAAATAAAAAGAGGAAGAAATTCATTTCTTTATCCGATACAGGTAATGATTTATTATTTTGCTGAGAAATATGTACATGCTGTTGCATTCTGTAGCTTTTGATTCAATTTTCAGATGAAGATAGTGAAGAAGATATGAGTTCAGCGGAAACCGCTATTTTGACAAACAGGAAACGTAAGAGAAACACTACCGACAGTTTAAAAAGTGGATTTAGTGGTAAAAGTCAGCCACCTTCCAAATACAAACCTGGAGGTTCAGGAATTCATAGGTACTTAATTTTATTTTTAATATTTAGCATCATTATTTTTATTCAAAGCCATAAAGGTAAGATAATATTTTAAGTAATTAATACAGAACCCCAAGTAACTAATATTTCATTTTGCACACTATTATATTTTTATTATTTAATTTAAAACACTTTTTTCTGTTGATAACATTGTAATAATCTGAAATCAATTTATTATTTAATTCAAATGCGGCTATTGATTAATTAAACAGTTTGGTATATTTTTTTATGAGCGAATTTGCTTCATTGTACTTTTTTTTTTATATAGAGATGTATCAACTTCATCTATGTACAGTGGTACTGGCGGCTCTGAATACAAAGCAAAGAAGGCCGGAGGTGATATAAAAAAGAAAGACAAAGCCGATCCCTATGCCTACTTACCATTAAAACGCAATTTCTTAAATAAAAGAAAAAAGGCCAAACTCCGAGGTCAGTTTAAAAATATTGTAAAATCTGCAAAGATCGGCGCAAAAAAAGGATCAAAGGCGAATAAAAAAATAAAAAAACAATAAATACTTAGATTGTATTTAATAATTTATTGGAAATTAAATGTTACAGTAAAATAAAGTAGAAAACTATTTTTTTTTGTGCTAATTACTGCAAATTTTGGGAGATATTCAATCGCAATATTTGAAGGCAAAATAACAGCATCAAACAAAAAGTTGAATTATAAAAATGCAATTACTCATTGGCTTTTATTTCACTCATTTACCTTTTTATAATTGTGTATAATATTTGTAAACATTAACCACAGTTAATACAGGAATGTTTTTGTTTCTTGACTTGTACTTATGATTGATTACTTTTCGTTACCTTAGTGGACATTAAATAACACGTGTATATTCTTTTGTGGAAAAGGAAAAATAATTTAATTATGACACGAATACATTACAATTCAAAAATTGTATAATACAAATGAAACATTCGAAATGTTTACAAAAAAGAAATCTTAAGTTTTCAAAAATAAAGTTTCATTGTTATACATATTATAAATGTATTTTTACTACACGAATCGTAAGACTGTCGAATTAAATGAAAAAAAAAAAGAGCGCATTAAGAAAACCAGAATCATATTGTACAAATGCAATTACAATAAGTTGCTAACATTTTATCCTAATTTAATTTCAATGAGTATTACTTTTCCGCTAACGTTTTTTTCTT
>NW_020441509.1:0-3564 GCF_000699045.2 Agrilus planipennis
TTCTCTTGATTTAGCAAAACCATATTTTCGTCGAATCACATGTCATTTTACGACACCCTACCGAGCTTCTATGTTATAGAATTTTAAACTGCCTTGAACCACACCAAAAAGCGAAATTTTTGACGTCCAAATTTGCAAATTGGTTAAAAATAAACCAAAATTATAAATGGTATCCATCAATTTGGTCAAATCACATTTTTGTCAAAACGCATGTCATGTTACGACACCCTGCCGAGCTTTGATATCATAGAAATTTAAACTGCCTTGAACCACAGCAAAAAAAAAGAAATTTTGGGCATCCAAATTTGAAAATTGGTTAAAAATAACCGAAAATTATAAATCGTTTCCTTCAATTTAGCAAAAATACGGTTTCGTCAAAACACATAACATTTTACGACACCCTGTTGAGCTTTTACGTCATACAAATTTAAATTGCTTTAAATTACTGTAAAAAGCGAAATTTTGAGCATTCGAATTTTAAAATTGGTTAAAAAGAACTCGAAATTATCAATAATTTCTCTTAATTTAGTAAAACCATATTTTCGTCGAATCACATGTCATTTTACGACACCCTACTGAGCTTTTATGTTACAGAAATTTAAACTGCCTTGAACCACAGTAAAAAGCGAAATTTTTGGCGTCCAAATTTGAAAATTGGGTAAATATAATCGGAAATTATGAATCGTTTCCTTCAATTTAGCAGAAATACGTTTTCGTCAAAACACATACTGCTGAGCTTTTACGTCCTACAAATTTAAATTACTTTGAATTACTGAAAAAAATAAACGAAATTTTGGGTGTCCAAATTTGAATATTGGTTAAAAAGAACTCGAAATTATGAATAGTTTCCTTCGATTGAGTAGATACATTTTTGTCAAAGCCCATCTCATCTTACCACATCCTGCCGAGTTTTTGTGAAGGTACAAATCTTGCATTCAAGTTCAAGGAGCAATGGGGATACATACAAATTTGTTGCCTTGAACTACCATAAAATACGAAAATTTGACCGTCCAAATTTGAAAATTAGTTAAAATGAAGGCGAAATTACGAGTCATTTCCTTCAATTTCCCAAAAGCTTATCTTTGTCATCGTAAAAAATTAAAACTGACTTGAATACAGTGGCAGATCTTAAACATCCGCAGCCTCATGCATAACTTTCTTTTAGAGTTCCTATTCATAAAACAAAAATAAGAGTCAAACTCTAAAATTCCAAAATAACGTTTAATTTTACACTATTTTCAAGAATTACGTAAAGGAAATATGGGACCACTTGAGGGGCTCCATGATTCGTCACCTAAAGAAGTTCAGTTTTTCTCGTTTTATTCCTATTTTTCCTTGTAAATTTCATACATCAGTTATGATTTATTAGGAACTTTTTATCGTTTCAATTTTGATCAAACTGTTTTAAATAAAATATTAAAGACATTTAGAGAACAAAAGTTATAAATACGTATAATATACAGCTGATTAAGGTTTTCAGTACAAAGTTGCCAGGAGATTCGACCATCTAGTTTTAGATGGAAAAGATTTTCTTGAAAACCATTAAATACTTTATTGATTGTTCTAACCAGACACAAGTCGAGACCAAATGGGTATTAACCCTACAAAGGTAAATTCCACTGACAGAGACTGTCGCACAGTTTGCTCTGTGACTGAACAATTGTCATTAAAGATTATGATGGTAAACATTCTCCTCTAGTCGCTTGTTTCTTCGCCAACAACAATATCCCTTCACAGCAGGTAAATTTTATCAGCAGGCGTCAACTCATTAGCAGCGACGCTTAGTTGGTCGAAGCGGCGCCTGCGGTATCAATAAGAAAAATTCTTAGTCTGTAATAAAAGCTAAATCCACAGGGGTAGGTACATGGTGCAATATTACCTGCATGTATGTAAGTATTGTTGTGTTATTAGAAGCATTACGAGGGTGGATTGATAAGTTTCCGGCCTAACCAAGAGATGACGCCACTAGGCCTACCTTGAGGTGACATTCTATAGTACCATCCTTGGATAGCTTGTAGCTATAGTTTCAGCCCGATCTCCTTGCTAGTGTAGGTTTGACAGCACGCTGAACAAGACGCCTCTGTGGTTTTCGTAAAAATGGAAAANCAGCAGGTAAATTTTATCAGCAGGCGTCAACTCATTAGCAGCGACGCTTAGTTGGTCGAAGCGGCGCCTGCGGTATCAATAAGAAAAATTCTTAGTCTGTAATAAAAGCTAAATCCACAGGGGTAGGTACATGGTGCAATATTACCTGCATGTATGTAAGTATTGTTGTGTTATTAGAAGCATTATTATATTAAAATACCAGATCTGTCGACGATATGGGTTCTCGGGTTTCAGCACAAACATCATTACTGATTTGGTTCGCAAAAATACCAAAAATTTGTGAAAAGTAACCGTCTTGTATTTAACCGTGAAACCGCATTTTTTTCATATTCAACACAAGCTGAAAGTCAAATGGTCGAACCCTAACAACGGTCCCCTTTTTGATGAAGGGATGGAGATCGTTATGATTCAAACTCTCACAACACAAAAATGCTTCTTACGTCTTCGAATACTTTAGATTATAAAATCCACACATATATTTTCTTACTTTCTATTTTTTATGAATTCATTGCAAAATTTGCATTTTATATACACCAGCATTGACCTAGTTACTACCCTTATTAACGACAGATTTCTCAGCTTATAATGTTTGCATTGTCTTGTCACCGCTAATTGTTTGCGCTTTGAAAATGCAAAATATTGTTCATCATTTGCGTTTCCAACTGAAGTTAATAATAATAACACTAAATATTTAAAAAATTGAGAAAAGCTACTATTTCTAAGTGGGATAGGTACCCAGTTGATGTACCTATAAGTAATCATAGTTTAGCACATACCTAATTTACTGAATATTGCCTGAAATAAAATAATTAAATATTGTTATCAACCGAAAACAGGAAGGTGCTAATGTGTGAGTAAATATACTAATGATAAAATTAATTGTTGACTCAATAAAAACAAATTATCTGGTTGGTACCTAGTAAATATTTAAGCATGTATATGTGTAACAGTAAATGCGACTATATCAGTTGACTAAACTTTTTTTGAGAACTTTACCCACAAAGTTGTTTTCAATTAAAGGGCCGAATTTCATAGCATAAAAATTTATGCTAGAAAATTGAATTGAAGTACAATATTTTCAGTTATTTGTATGTCATTGTTATTTCTGTCTGATATTTGTTTGATGCCAGACAGGTGCTTTACACTTTAAATTACAGTTGAAAGTCCATAAATAATTTTATTGCATTCAAGTAATTTTTTTATGAGAGATAATAAGTGATAAATCGTTAAGTATTAAAAATGATGGCATTCCCATTTAAAATATAAAATCGCCACAACTATACAACTGTACCTTAAATGTTCAAAATAAATATTATGCATAAACCATTTCTTTTATCATAAAAAGTCCCTTATTAGTTCATAACGAAAATATGATGGAATGGATTCAAATAAAATTTTAATATGTTTATAGGCAAGAATATAACCAAGTTTTTCGCTTGTTTAAGATCTTATTACAAT
>NW_020441510.1:0-1805 GCF_000699045.2 Agrilus planipennis
AGTACTGGTTTGTAAAAACAAGCAACCCGGGTTCGATTCCCGGCGAGAGCAACAATTTTTCCCTATTAATTTGTGATAATATATACAGGATAGAAAGTGAATTTTAATGTAATGTTTTATATTAACAGTTAATGGCATTTTTACAATTAGATTAGCATAAAATGGCATATGAGATGAGCATCAATTTATAATTCAAGAAAAGTAAACTATAAATTCGTGATGGATTTTAATGTAGCGTAAGCCGTGTTAGTTCTGTAAACTGGTGATTAACGAAAATATAACTCGATTACAATTCCGCTGGTTCAATTAGACAAATCTAATTATTACACATTTACTATAGAAATTATTTTAGTTCCCTCTTTAGCAGCATTACTTTTAAAGCGGGCAAACATCGTTTGTTTAATTAAAGTTTTGAAATTTTCCCTACCACAGAAGTGTTCGCTAAAATTGAGCATCCGAGCAGAAAATTAAAGAGAAAAGTGAAGCATTATAATTTAACGGGAAGAAGTAAGTGGATTAAAAATCTTCTTTTGATATCCGGGATTTATGAAAGGAGTATCTAGTATATTCTTTAATACGGGAAAATTTCAAATCATATGGGAAATTAAAATCTAATATTAACTCATGATATCATGCAGCACTTAGTTTGAACTTTTTTACAGTTTAAATAGAGAACTTTCAGAACACAAGATCGAATTCATCTTTTGAAAATGAAAAGACATGATACTTTTATTTATCATCATAAGGACGTCCGTCTTAAGACTGGTTGGACACGCACCTCCACTCTTTCCTATCCTAAGCTAATCTTCGCAATTTCCCTAAAACTAGAACAACCCACATCCTTAACTATTTGCGAACAGTAATCTAAGCTAGGTCTACCCCTGTCCTAGTCCTAAATACCTGAGAAGGTGTCCTTCCAAGCTATCTTGCCTATTTCTCATTGACATCAATAATGACGTCTGTTCTGTATAGGGTTTATACAAAAACCGACATTTTAGAAAACCGGTTTTCGAATAATAATTTTAAAACAAACTTGTGATTAAATTATTTTCTATTAATTAATTCAGGCATATTATTTGTTCTATATAGTTCTCGATGTTATATATGTAAGCTTATAAGATATGATAAGGATAAACTTTAGATTAGCATGCCTGACCGAGCCTGTTTTAAGAAATATATGAGTTTAAGTTACAATATATTTTAAAAGCAGTCGTGAATCATTACTTGTAATAAAAAAGACATAAAATGAATTCCCGCAAAAACTCTCAATGTGCTTGATTTTACCATATAATCTAACAAATAGAAATATGTATAAAGGGCACAAGATAATAAATAAATTAAAAGGAAAAGGAAATCCTTAAAGCATGTTAGAATTTATGTAACTATCTTCTTCTCAATGATCAAAATAGATTAAGCCATAATAACGACACTTCGAAGCACCTTGTCGAAAAAACGAATCATGAGACCGAAAAAGGTCTCATTAAAAAACTATTCCTCTATTCATTTCTGCAATAATCTCACATGATCGATCTTAAAAAATAAGTTTGTATTTAAGTTTTTTCTTGTGAACTAAGTATTTTGTTTTTACCTACTGCAGATAACCTCAAATTAATGATTGTATCTTAGTACCGGGGCGTAAAACCAGGAGCTAAGGTTCGATTCCTGGCTGGGAAGTGGCAGAAACAACAATTTTTCCTAATTAGCTTGAGACTATCTATAGTGAGTAAATTTAATTCAAAAAAATTAATTCACTTGCATTTGACTTAGCCCCACAAAACAAAGTGTCTGATTAAAAGTGAGTGATT
>NW_020441511.1:0-1750 GCF_000699045.2 Agrilus planipennis
AAGTTAGTTAACGGTTACATAAATTTTGAAACAATAGAAAACTTATGTAACTGTAGACAATTTTGTCAATTAAATTGTAATGTCTTTCCCGCCTACTATTTGTTAGATTTTGTTTTAGATAACTGAAACAATTAATTGCGACTTCTCGGCCTATTTGATTTCTTGCATCTTCGAAAACAGAAATGGACTTCAATCTTGCTAAGATTACTAATTTAGAGCAAATAATTGATTCTGTCAGTTTCTTTTTGGATTTGTTTTAAATTGAGTCATTACTTAAAGAAAGTTCTTTTTAATTACTATTTTTACATTCGGTACAAAGTATAATGAATTAATTTTTCTTATTTTGATTAGGTTTCTTTTTTAATAACCAATAATTCGAATTATATAAGGAAACTAATATTCGATTTAATAGTATGGAATAGTATGTTGTTTTTACTTAAAATAAGTTAGTTTTTTCCGTAAATCTGTCTAATATTGTAGCATTTTGGTACTTTATCTTTACCTTCAACAAACTGGAAACTACTAACAGTTAATTGCCCATTTCATGCATTTATTTGGCACGTTTAAAAAATGACATTCAAAATTCAAATTGTAAATAGGTATACAACATAAATAATTAATTAACTGCATTAATTATTATCTTCATTAGTATCACTTTTAGCTCCTCGTTCCTTAATAAATTAATATGGAAAACCGAAGGGAAATTTTATCTGACTACATAATAAGTAGTACCTGCAGCAAAAGAATCTAATTGTATTTACTATTTACAGCGGCGGATCTTTGACATTTTCGTGGGGTCCCTTAAAAAAATAAAAGATCAAATTAATTAACGAATAACTTTCAATTATTATACGGCTCTGATGAAATTTTGTGCGTCCAAATTGGAAAATTGGTTAAACAGGACCTCAAATGATAAATCATTTCCTTAGATTTCGTGAAACAAATATCACCAATATCATCCAAACAAATATCACCTTATGACACCCCGGCGACCTTTTGTTATCATTCAAATTAAAATTGGCTTTAACTACATCAAACGAATAAATTTTTCCGTCAAATTCAGGTAATTGGATAAAAAGGACCCCAAATTATGAATCATTTCCTTCAATTTCACAAAAATGTATCATACAAATTTAAATCGCAATTTGGGGCCATGTGAGGCCCCATGAGTAGGGGTCCTAGCAGAATGCATGGTTTGCGTTATCTTAATATTTACAACAAAAAAAAACAAATCGTATAGATACTATAGTTTAAAATTGCTTTACTACTTTCGTAACATCGCAATGAACGGAAAAATTTAGAATTATTCAGGTTCCTCTCTCTCAAAGATAAACCAATGATGTGCTAATTTAGAAAAAATACTAATTAAAAACAAAAACTTTGAATCTATTTTTAATTACCTTGCTTAATGATTTTATTTTGAATAAACCAATATATACATATTTACATTTTAGCCGCGATTTTACTTTGATGAAAATATCTAAATTAAGGGCACCAGGTGCCTAGTCGCCGGAAACCTTTTTAGGGTTCTCATTGATAGAAATAAACAGAAAGAGACTTTAGGTTGGTGTTTGTGCACCTATTAAAGGTTAGATGACGGTTTAGAAGGTCTTCCAAGGTTCAACAGGTTACCTTTTTTTTTTAATATCACATGACTTTTTTGTGGTGTTATAGGCGAATGATGAGGATAACGTGGGTAGAAAAGGTTAGAAACGAAGAGGTATTAGAAAGAATAGGAAAATAGAGGACT
>NW_020441512.1:0-1732 GCF_000699045.2 Agrilus planipennis
ATGCTGTATTATTGTCGACTACCTGTTCGCTTACATTTGATACCGACAAGTTGGATTTTTGATTTTCGTTTGAATTTAAATGTAATAAAGTATTATGTTTTTTATTGCATTTACGGCAATTACTAGAGAAACATTCATTTGTTAAATGGTTTCCTCGTAGGCAGTTTGTGCATAATTTATGAAATTTTGATGTTTTAATTCGATCCTCTACAGACAAAGCTAAAAATTTGTTGCATTGAAAAACGAAATGTTTTTCTTTGCATAATTTACAGTTTGGTATGTGTACAGTTGCATGAACTAATGTTTTGTTGGATTCGCGTTTAAAGTTGTCCCTTGTGGGAGGATAAATATGTTTATTATTAATTGATTGATTTGCTTGAGGTTTATGCCGTTCAATTGATGATAAAACATGTGACCTTTGATTAAGAAATGTTTCCATTTCTTCCATGGTGGGAAGTTGTTTGGTTGCCTTACATTCCCATTCACGACGGGTTTGAAAATCAAATTTTGTTGTAATTAAATGTATAATTAAAAGATCCCATGAAGTTGTGTCTACCTTTAAAGAGTTTAATGCCTTAAGATGCAAGTTAACTTGATCAATAAGCCTTTGTAAACAAGTTCCTGATTGTTTTGTTACATTTGGTAATTCAAAGAGAGCATTTAAATGGGAGAAAACTATAAGTCGGGTATTTTCATACCGTTGTTTGAGAAGTTCCCAAGCTGCTTGATAATTTTCAGAAGAAGCGCTTAATGCGTCGATTACATGAGATGCGTTTTTTGTCAAGGATGATTTTAAATAATGAAATTTTTGAATATCAGATAGTTCTTTATTGTCATGAATCACAGATTTGAAAGTATTATGAAAAGGTAGCCAATTTTCATAGGTTCCATCAAAACTAGGCATATTTATAACTGGTAAATTTAAATGAGATATTGAAGAGACTGTATTGGTAGATTGACCTTCTACTGACCCATTTTCTTTAGAAATTAATTGTTCTGCGTTTGAAAGAACAGAAAAATAACTACTCTCAAATGCTTCATATTCATCGCTTAATTTTTGTTCTAATGAACTATCTAAGGAAAAGGTTTGAAAATTTAGATCTTGAAATTTCTCCAGCAGATTATCTAATTTTGACATGCGTAATTTTATTTCAGAAATGGTTGGTTTGTTTATACTAGTTAAGAGCTTGTTAAATGATGTTACTTGACCTTTTATTTGGCCACGCTTGTAATTATGTTTTTGAATTTCTTCTTCGGACATGATTAAAAATTGATAAGAAAAAATATGAAGAAATGCACAAAGGTAATAACGTGTGAAGGAATAAAAAAAAAGGATAGCGCCCACTTACTTTGTTTAGCTGTTCCGTGTGAGTCCTGTAGTTGACCAAACGAATAACGAATTCCAAGCTGCTGCTGATGTTGGATTTTTCAATCTTCACAGGATATGATGATATAAACCAATTAATGAAACAACACTTGGATATGATGATAACACAACTGTTTGATGAGAATCCGGCTCGAAGGACCATAAATATGTTGGGATTATTATCAAAATAATCACTTTATTTTCTCATTCGTGCTTGACTATTTTATGATAGTATAAGATAATGATGTTGATAATGAATAATGATTAAGAATGCACTGAATATGGTTTTTGATGTTGTTTATTGATTTGTATGTACAATGATGGTTGGTGAACAGATGATATGGTTCTCTCTTGAATGATGGTTGA
>NW_020441513.1:0-1737 GCF_000699045.2 Agrilus planipennis
ACGAACATTACAATATTATAATAATGGCATAGAATTTTTTATAAATTAATCAAAAACAAAGAAGAAGAAGCCAAGCCATTGAACAGCTCTAAAGAAAATTGGCCATCTTCAACTTACAATTCGGAGGGTCAAATATAACAATTAAAAACCATTACCATCTGTTTGTATTGGTAACATCTCTGAAATTATTGTCAAGTGAAGAAGTACTTGTATTTTTTAGCTGATTGTACCAAAAGTATCGAACATGTAACTCATTAAAATTAGAATTTGCATAAAATGTATCCGAAAATGTTGGACGAAGTGCTGAAAGAAATATTACTCGTAAGGATATAAGTTTTTGGTCAGTACCTAATTTGAAGAAGCTCACAGATGTGGATTGCGATTGCGACTTTTATCAGCGTTCCATAGACACTCTAGATGATACACCGGTCAATTCGAAGGAACTCCTTAAAGGAAAGTTTCCTTGTTGTGGAAGTAGGTACTTCGCCATTTATCGGTTTCTGCCCCTAACTAAAGTATTTCATATGTTAGACAATAGCCTCCTTGACTTATCTAATCAACAGCTTATACCATACCACTTATTAATATGGTTTAGAGTTGATCACGTAGGTACATGGGTTGCGTCATCAATTCAGTTGGTTGATTACTGTTACCGTTCAATTTCCGTTTTCGCCACTCCGAAGACTAGCTCTCGAATAATATTAACAATTTATTTATTTATTGTTGGAATAAATGGACGAACGTAAAGTCATAATTATTTATTATTAAACAATTTAAATTCTATAAAACAAATAAATACACTAAACAAAACAAGAATAAATTCAACTGTACAACACTTACAAGTAAATACTAGCGAAACAAACTAAAATAAAATAAAAACTTACGTTTCTAAATTACTAGCTACTGTGAAACTCCTACCGTAGGTATGTCCCGTAACTTTCCACAATTGTAGTATCCATTTTATTTATTTGTCAATGTTTAAACATCGGACTTTAGACTCAAAGAAATACAATATAAAAGAATTTGGACAATAATTCTTCTTATTCTTCTGGTTATCTCCTAAAATTTCTTCCGTCTTATTTTTTACCCTTCTCATTCTGACTCCAGTTGAAATGTTTGACGCATGTAAAGTTAAGCTATTTGTCCTAAAATTCTCATAACTATCCACGCCTCTCTTTTTTTTGCAGAGACCCTTTCTCCGGTATGGCCACGACCTTATTTCGTTTGTTATAATCGATAATTTTCTTCGTCTCATAAATGTGAAAAACTGACTTAAACAAGCAATCTCTGACCTTTTGAATTGTATGTTTAAAACGTACCTGGTATCTTACTATTCCTTAAATATTTTAAGGCTAACTCGAACTCGTCTCTCATCTGGTCATCTCTTCTCTCTCGTTTTCTAACAAAAAAAAAAACTCTACTACCTTACCCTATTTCTCTAAAATTCCTTTTAATTATTTTGTAAACTCTGCCAATTTTACCTACTTCAAACTTTTCCTCTACTTATGTACTCCTATTATCTATCCACTGCTACTTAGCCGCCTAACACTTTAGAAGGATTTCCCGTTTTATCGCCCTTATACGTTACATTTTCATCTTTCACCTATTAATTTCATCCGATTCAGTTCCATTCTATCTGTATGTGCCTATCACGTTGAGGTTGGCTACGCCAGGATTCGTTTTCAGCAAGTAGATATCCACACAAGTGGACCTTGTTGAAAAATACGTAATCCTAAA
>NW_020441514.1:0-1746 GCF_000699045.2 Agrilus planipennis
AACGAGCAGAGCTCTCGATGGGCGGTCTTAGAAGATCGGCTAGAACTGTACAGTACTAGACGAAAATGTTTAGCAATTTCTTAAAACAAAAATGTTTATCAATTAACAATAGAAAACAAAGTTTAAATAATTTTGCAAATGGTACTGTATACTTTTGTCTAGTTCTCGCTCGATGATCGGTGTAGAAATGAGCTCCGCAGACAAATATGGTTGAATTTGGAAATATGCTATGGCGCATCCTAATAAAGGGAAGGGTCATATCTCCAACTTCTTGAAACGAACAGTCCATATGTACATACACAACCGCGTAACAAATGAATTTCGAAAGCTTTCCAGCGAAATGAAAAACCGTCAAAAATATAAATAGCTGGCTGGTCAGTGTGGTCAGCAATTCGAGTGACTCAGTTAGTTGATGTAGAGTGGTGATATAAATAAGCATTTCGGTACTTAAAGTAAACAGTCGATATAAATTAGTAAATGTGAATCTAAACAAGCGCATGTTGTATAAGTAGTGTAGTTACTCTGTAAAATAAATAATAAATAGGAAATTTGTTAGATTACTTATTTACAAACAAAGGAAATTTATTATTAAATTCCTAAGTTTCCTGTTCAGGGACAGTACATACTAGTGAAAAAGGAGAATACTTTTGATTTCTTGTTTAAGATTATTAAAGACGTAATGCGCTAAACTGCTAAACTCTACAAATAATTCTTATCCTTTAAATAAGTTCCTTAGAAATCTAAGATTTAATACAATAGAATAATATGTAACACTAAGTCAATCATAATACTTTACTGGATTACGTACTCCTTAATTTATTAACTTAACTAACTTGAAACTTAATGATACTAATTGTGATCGCACTAGTGGTCCAAACATTTAGTCTACTTATCCGATCTGTAATTGCCGTTGGCATATTCTTAATGAATTTAAATTATTGTACTAGAGACCACAATAGTATTTTATAGATTGTAGGTACTATTACAGTACAAACAAATTAATTATTCAGCGCCTACAAACTATTATGTAGTAAAAACGTAAATATTATCGTTATCATCACTCCTAATACTGTGGTTGAACACGCACTTCCACTCCTTTTTTTCCTGAGCCAATCTTTTCGCTTTCCCTAAAACTAGAACATCACACATCCTTAACTATTCATGACCAGTAATTTAATCCAGGTCTACCTCTACTTCTCTTAACTTTTGTTTCTGCTTCCAATATGTCTATAACTAGCTCTCCATTTCTTTGAAGGTGTCTTATCAACTTACGAGTATTTCGCCTATTTTTTATTAACTTCCATATCGACCTTTATTCTTCTATTCTTTCTAATACCTTCTCATTTCTAATCTTTTCCATCCTCGGTATCCTCATCATTCTTCTTTAATAATCTTTTCCTAATTTCTAAATTAATCACTTACGATCATAGAAGTGACTTCTTTATATTTGTTCAAGGTGACTCGACGCTACACTAACTTGTTTTATATCTCTACCACTTCTTCTATCTTGAGTTATCTGAGTTCCTAGATACCTACTGAAACTCAGCCACATCTTCCAATTTTTCGTCTCCTATCTTTATATTAATTTTTCTCCTATTCTTTCATCCTCTGTATACCGGTATTTTTGTTACAAAAAGATATCCTAACAAATTGGGTAGATATTATATCTCTTTCTACAAACACCTGCTTCCGAAATCGATCATTAACCACTAAAACGCTTCTACGTGAGCTATAAATTACAGCAAC
>NW_020441515.1:0-1827 GCF_000699045.2 Agrilus planipennis
ACCTAATCATCCAAAGGGAAGATCCATTTCACCGGAGAATGTGAAAATAATCCATTACGAATCAATATCAACTTGATCAATCCACATTTTGGAATCGACGGATGTGTCTTTAAGATTGCCTCGACAAAATGACGACGTTTCGTAGTCTTGGTCATCGGTCCTCACCAGAGAACGTAGGTACAGGTTGTAATTTGCAGTAAGCATCAAAGGGATGAAGGTATGTCATCAAATCAAGGGTTTCGAAAGTTATAAAGGATAACGTTTCGGTGTTATCATAATCAGTACTTTTACATTACCATACACATCGGCCGAAAACAAGGAATTTGACCGATTTCGTTTACCGGATGAAAGAAAGGCATCGTGGCTCGTAAATCTTTTGTTCGTGACGGATCCACCGCCATCACCATCAGTCAACTAATGGCCCTCTTTAAACACGTGAACTTATATATATTTGGGCGTTATTAAATCCGCTTACAATGTTATTTCGGAACGGCACGCGATTACGGTGCGATGGTCGGAAGAAGTGAACAAATAAGTAGGGAATGGCCCCCGGGTGTCATTGAAAATCCTGCTCGGCTTATTCGGGATACACCCAACTGCAGCCAACCGAACGGAAATCTGTCGGTTAAGTGGGTCATACGACACCACGACAAAAAGGCGATCGTCAAAATTCACCATATTTAACAGAACAATATTTCTCATTGTTCTTAAAGACTTTACGGATTTATAAAATCAACAAATGTGTAAATGGTACAAAATATGAACAGAACACAGAAAAAAGTACTTTATTTACGACGATCACCGTCACTAACCATACGTAGGACGTATGTCATAACCCCAACAATGAAGATGTCCCGATGTTACCGATTCCTAACTATCAAGGAACAGAAAATACTACAAATGGCGCGGTAAACGCCATCTGTAGTACGATGCTACATTTTAGGATTGGATTGTTGGAGCATACGTAATCCTAAAATGTAGCATCGTACTACAGATGGCGTTTACCGCGCCATTTGTAGTATTTTCTAAAACGCGCTGTTAAGACGGCAGGTAAAAGTTGGTTTGTATTCTGTCGGGAGCTGTCTGCGACGCGCCGATGAGATCCGAAAAGATCGAAATCGCGATCCGCGTCTGGCTGTTTCGACAGAATACAGACCACTTCGAATTATTTCAGTAAGTTAAAACGTCAAGAAAATTAGGTAAATTTTAAATTTTTTTTCGAACGTTCATCAAACACACAATGTGGAATCAATTTTGAAAAATTTTCATTCAAAATTTTCTCTGTGTATAAAACTAACACTACCTACCTACACTAATTTTTTCGAGTTTAAAAACTGTGTCCAAATATGATTCCATGTGTTGCCACCGGGGTGTTACGTACGACAGTGGCAGATATTCATTACTATTCTGTGGTTTTGGGACTCAATTTAGGGCCCAGTTAGCCGAGAGATACTTGCGTCATTAAAACGAACGCAATCAACTGCTATAGATAATTAGTGTGTGCGGTCAACTTTATAGCCTTTGTTATATTAGATTACGTAGACTAGCTGAGCCCGTCCAAATTTGGACTTTGGTTGTCTACGTTATCTGCTTATATTTTAGTATTTTAAACGTTAAAAATTGAAAATTTAACAATCCACTAGAATGTATGTATATGCAACCATCTATACGGGCGAATATAGATATTTAGACCCACATATTTCTTTGCAATTGTTTAGTTCGAACTTTCTACCATCTACTAGGGTCAATTGAAAAGTCCCCGGCCTGACACATAGATGGCGGCACCAGAACTAAATCCATATGATTTTCAGTTAGTCCTAACCTTCA
>NW_020441516.1:0-1762 GCF_000699045.2 Agrilus planipennis
GTTTTTTTTTTAACCTTTAAGTCGCGAAATACTTTATATAAAGCCTGAAAAGGTGGCAACCCTAGTTCTATCAAAAGCTATTCCAAGCAAACTAACATAGGAAGTCGATTTTCCGATATTAGTAAATGGATAAGGCACGAACATTGTTGTTGTGTCATTTCGAAGATGATATGAACAGTGGACATAAATATAACTGTGCTTTTAATGTTTTAATGTCATCGACTATTGAACTAGATATGTAATAAAAAAATTATATTGTGAACAATACTTAATGATAGTTGTGGACTAGGTGTCCGGAGTCCTTTTTGCTAATGGAATCTTTCGTTGGTAAAAATGAAATGGAAAGGTGAAGTGGCGAAGAAGAGAGTAAGATAATTGTGGCCTCGAGGATGCCATTTGTCTTGATCGAACCAAGAAGGCATTGCTATGTAATCAAACTTTTTACCTATGTTTTGCCAGTTACCGGCTTCTGAGTTAGACAAACACTAATGTACACGTACTATGCTACCGCTTTCATCAACATAAAATATATCGTCCTATACACCCATATTTTCTGCTCGTTGATGATAGCTCTCAGAAGAAATACATACTCTTACCTCCGAAGTTACCTGTATAAATTTTTCGATTTCTAATAGAATAGAAGAAGGAAAAGCAAAGGATGTTCTTACACTTTACCTCATGGAGCTTAATGTGATGCATTAGTTCAATAGTACCGTACAAAAATTATAGATATCGCTAACACCGGTTATGGTGCAGTAGTAATACACAGTAGCAGAAAAGCTCGGCTTGATCATGACCAATCATGTGTCTTGATATTGAGATAACATTTTGATCGCAGGGCTTCGCTATTTTCTACACATTTTTGGATCACTTGCTGCTTGTTTTGCTGTAATCTTACCTCCACGGACTAATTGATAAAGCAGAACGAGAGGAACACTAACAACTACAGAGGACTAAAAGAAAGTACTGCATTTAGATTTTTGATCCCATAACTGGTTAATGCTGATGAGCGGACTATCTCATCGGCCTATAGTTGGTAATAGACGAGACTGGGAAAAAAGACTGAAAGTTCACCACCCTTGGAAAATAATACTACCCCAGCGTTTGCTTAAAAAAACATACAAAAACTATAGCAGACGCACCCGAAATGACCGGTATTCTCTCTAGTGCTAAACTATTACCTCCCCACGAAAACAGAGGTGGGGAACCTTTTTACCCACTAAAGGCTACATTTAAATTCATCAATAGTAAAGGAGCCCGCATAAGTTGATATAGGGACATTCAAAATTGACATAGTCCGCAATAAAACTCCTCTTAACTCCCATTTCTGACTCTAATATGTCTCTGACTAGACCTTCATGCCTGAGAAGGTGTCCTACCAATCTATCTCGCCAATTTTTTATTGATTTTACATAGAGTCCTCTGTTCTCCTATACTTTCTAATAGGTCTTCATTTCTAACCTCGAAATACAGAACAAAAAAGTTGAATTTTTTCAGGATGGCCTCGTGTGGGGGCGAGTCTTCTTAAAATTGAACTTCTTGATTTTTATTATTACTTGTCATGATTCACTGTATAACAATTTGCAATAATGATATTAATTGTAATTTGGCTTAGCTCTTGGTGAAACATTTTTCAAAATAATTCATGAAATAACACTTGGTTTTGTTTCACAATTTTTTTTTGGGAAAAAATAGTGAAACAAAACCAAGTGTTGTTATTTCATGAATTAATTTGCAATAATTTCAACTCGCTGCTGGCTAC
>NW_020441517.1:0-1732 GCF_000699045.2 Agrilus planipennis
TTGGCGCAACTTTGGCATCGTCGGATGGGTCACGTAAACTTTCGCGACCTCATCGCAGCTGCGAGGAGTGGAGCTATCCGTGGATTGGAGCTGAAGGGAAATTTGGATGACCTTGTCTGTGACATTTGCACCAAGTGCAAAATGACGCGAAAGCCTTTCCCGAAAGAGTCGCATCGTGTGACTTCAAAGCTCAAGGTCATTCACACGGACGTCTGCGGCCCTACGCGCGTTGCATCGCACTCCGGCTCCCGATACGTAATTACGTTCACGGACGACTATTCGAGGTGGACGGAAGTGCGATTCATGAAGTCGAAGGACGAAGCGTTCCAGATGTTTCGCGAATACAACCAAGTTCACGAGTTAGAGTTTGAACTTATCCCGACAGAGAAAGATCGAGCCGAGCAGGTAGTCGTACAAGATCAACATGACATCGACGAATTGGAAATTCCTGAGGGGTTCCGAGGTTTTTCGCCTGATGAAATTGACGATCCGGCTCTGAAGATACGACCTGAAGAACTAGTAATTCCACCTGCGGAACGACAAGTAGTGCCACCTACGAAA
Source organism: Agrilus planipennis (assembly GCF_000699045.2). Lineage (NCBI taxonomy): Eukaryota > Metazoa > Arthropoda > Insecta > Coleoptera > Buprestidae > Agrilus > Agrilus planipennis. Next base: position 562 of record NW_020441517.1, read on the forward strand.
GGACCAGGACGACCGAGGTTGGTTAGAACGGGACAGCGCGGGCGACCGCGTAAACTGTACTGTGCTCAACCAGGGGAAGCAGCGAACGTTGCAGAGATTCCGGTCAATCAGGCAGTTTCTGGTGAGAACTCGGCGGAATGGCTGGAAGCGATGGCAGAGGAGGCTATTGCTTTGATCCAGAACAACAACATGTCATAGGCAGTAGGTTTGTCCTGCGCAATAAGCATAACGCCGACGGTACCATCAGCAAGCGAAAAGCGCGCGTAGTCGCGCGCGGCTTTACGCAAAGACCAGGTATCGAGTTCCACGACACGTTTGCCCCAGTCGCAAGACTGAGCACGATCAGGATCGCGGTTGCGATCGCCGTGCAAGAAAATCTGAAGATCCGACAACTAGATGTCAAGACGGCTTATTTGAACGGAGAGGTCTAGGAACAGATTTTCATGGAGGCACCGGAACACTTCAAGGACGTTTTGGCCTACGTCGTGCAAGATAAGAAGATCGACGAAGATGTGAGGAAGAAGGCAGACAAGATGCTGAGGAAGTTGACTGATCACGACGTGGTTTGCCTGCTGGAAAAAGCGCTGTACGGGTTGAAACAAGCAGGGCGTGCTTGGTATCATTGCATTGATGGAGCGATAATGAACCTTAAGGTGACTTGTTCGGATGCAGATCCCTGCCTGTACTTCATCGGGCCAGTCGAGGACAGGATTCACATCATCATCTACGTGGACGATATTTTAATTATGTCCCGTACGGATGCAAAGATTGAAAAGGTGAGAGACTTCCTGAAGACCAAGTTCGAGATCAAGGACTTAGGCGACATGCGATAGTGCTTGGGGCTGGAGTTCGAGAGAGGTGCCAACGAGATGAAAATTTGCCAAAGAGGATACATCGACGAGATATTGGAGAGATTCGGCATGTCACAATGCAGGCCTGTCGGTACGCCCATGGAACCGGGAACGAAGCTGCGGAAGAAGGACGAGAAGTCTGACGAACAAACTGAGAGCTTCCCCTCACGCGGTGAGTGCCTTATCGCAGTTCAATGACTGCCACGTGGAACAGCACTGGAATGTTGCAAAGCGAGTTTTGCGATATCTCGCAAAGACACGTGACCTGGGTCTCCTGTTCTCCAAGTCCGATGATCCAGGAGTGATGTTCGTGGACGGTG
>NW_020441518.1:0-1724 GCF_000699045.2 Agrilus planipennis
TCACACACTTACTGCGTCACCTTGTCGGAAGCTACGTCTAGCTTCCGTTTTGCTACCACCGCGTCACCCACCTGTAACAGAGGCAAATTTTTTTTCTAATTTCAATTACTACCTACTTACTACCTTAAATTACCTTGTATCCCATACTTACCTGGTCCATATCTCAGCTCCTACTTGGCGCATTTACCTGGAAGAACCCTCAGAAGGAAGAACACACTCCTGCCAATCCACCCTGTGAATTTCGTTCCCCTCCGACCAACCCTTCCCTATGATCGAATCGCATACATCCGGAGTTCCCTGAAATTTAACACCCCACCACCAACGATTTTTCCGTTTTTCGAAAAGCGATTACGCCTTTAATAATTATCCTATTCCCGTACTCTCACCTGTAATAGTTAGCCTAAACTCCCCGTGCTTTACTTACCTAAGTCCCGTCTTCCTCCTGTTACTGATATCGTCACAACACACCCTCGAAATTGCGCCTCCACCAAAAATTTTCTGAAATTAGTAAAAATTTTTCTAAGTTCCAAGGCGTTCTTTTTGAGTTCAATTGTAACAACCTTAACTATTCTATTTCAATTGTTACAGTTGTAATTATTCTAAGTCGAAAAATTTTTCTAAGTTCGACCCGAGGACGCGCGGTGCAACGGTCGAGCGGTTTTTTCGGAAAATCTCTGGCTCCCTTGGCCCTATCCCTCCAGAGATAACTCTATTGGAAAAAATACACCCTTCTCCATCTGGACAAACGTTGCTCCTAGTTCTCCAAACACTAGAACCCCCTTTTTTTAAATTATTACCTGGTTCCTCCACCATTTTTCTCTTTACTCCTTATAATACCTTACCTTCTACCATTCCCTTGAGCAAATCGGTTCGCAACTGGGACTATCTTCAAACAGTTTCCGATACTCCAACCGTCTGAGACTACGTTTCGGTTTCTCAGACCAACGTCATGAGCATGGTTACTAAAAAATACAAAACAACGAGGTCAACATCCCTCGCAACAAAAAGCAGAGGGCCTAGTCCTTTAATAATTGAGGAAGCCAAGAAAGATTCTGGCTCCCCTCCCTCTGCCCCACAGGGGAACATTTGTTCCCCCACATTAAGATGTGCTGACTGCGGCAAGGTGTATGAAACGAAAAGTGGATTAATGAAGCACACGAAAGTATGTGGAAGTAGAAGTCGCCGGAGATGCAACTTCTGCACGAAAGAATTTTCCACCTACCCCGGTCTTCGCTTACACGAACGAAGAGCGCATGCGCAAGACTACATGAACGGCTTGGAAGAGAGCTTACCACCACCTTCGAATATTATTTTCGAAAAGCTCGCCGATATCGAAGCAAAGGCGAAGAAAGGGGAACCTTTCTTTAAATTAATGGAGCTCGCTACTGGCCTAACAAAACACCAAATTAGGCACAGGCGAGAAAAGCCTGAATATAAGGAATATCTAGCTCGTGCGAAGGATAAAATTAGGATACAATCCTCACCCTTTAAGACGGATTGCTGTCCTCCGAGCACGTCCACGAATACCACTCCCCAGCCTCAACAGCCGAGCCTCAAAGAAAACGGCGAAGCTCCACCTGAAAGGCCCCTTAACTTCTTAGCCGGTTCATCCACGTCTGCGCATGTAGTAAACTCCCTATCTCTAACCAAGCCCCATACATCCTCTGGGGTCACTAGCGAAGACATCACAACCTACGACCACCCTGCTAAAACACCAACGGATC
>NW_020441519.1:0-1712 GCF_000699045.2 Agrilus planipennis
GCATATCGCTTCTTAAATGTCGCCGCTGCGAGTCAATTGTTATGTCTCGCCGCTGGGAGCCATTTCTTACATGTCTCGCCGCTGCATGTCACTTTTTACATGTCTCGCCACTACGAGTTACTTTTTGTATGTCTCGCCGCTGCTAGTCACTTGATTTAGAATTCAGATATAATATAAATAATAAGGCGCGTCGGTAAATAAAGATTCTTTCGTAGCATGTGACTATAGAAAATCATGCATTAATATTATGTACACATAATACTACAATAACGATATTATTCCCAATATTTCTCCGTTAAAGGGCAAGCTTCTTAATATCCTAATCTTTTAGTTAAGCTGCTTATAAAGCATTTCTAAGGAATAAATCGGCTATTGCAACGCGTTCTTTCTATGAAAGCACTGAAAGTTGCTTTACTTAATGGACAATGTAGGCATGAAATCAATTTTGACTGCGTATCTTTCCAGTTTCGATAATTTATGATGATTTTCCTACTAAAATATACCGTTCACAACATAAGCCATTGTTGTGTGATGTAACATAACTTTAAACTTAAAAGTTTGTAAAACATTTAACTGAAGCGTTAAAAAAACTAATGGCCTGTAAGTCAAGTTGGCCGTTTGCCATCGAAAAACTCGTTAAACAAGTATAATTTATATGCAAGAAAAAACATCATTCGTGACATTTACACAAACAAAGAAACTGCAGGATAACCTTTCGCAATACCGATTCGTATGTAGTATTTCTATAAAGCGTGAAAAATTGCAGCTCATTCAGAAACTTTATCGAAGAACTTAAAGAACTGTAAAATTCACTGCGGATAATAAATAATAATTTACAGATTTGGGTACATATGGGTTCGAGGTAATTTTTTTGACCTGTTTAAACGACATTCTAAATATAAATATAACTTAAAATTAGGGTAATAAACAGAAGAATTACGCATTTGTAACTTGACCCAGCAATTAGTTTGCAACTGTGACTGATTATGAAATATGTGTACATAAAGTTTATTACGTAACTTATATACATATGTTAAAAAAATTTATACCAAATCGCTAACGTTTACTCGAAAAAATGATACATTTTTTAAAGTGATTTTAAACAAAAACTAATTCTTAAGTATGTGTCAATTGCATACTTATGGAGGCAACGTTTTTATTATTTTTTTAAAGGGCAGTTATGTATGGAATTGTCTAGTCTGCCACCAATGGCAATTTAATAAACAGTAATATGTTGCCACTGGGGGTTATTTAAGAACTGATAAGAAAATTGCAGGTAGCCATATCAGGGCTTTTTGGGTGAAGAAGGCGACCAAATCTTCTACTAAGTCATACTTCCTTTTTGTAAATCATTGAATAAATTATGAATACATGCAATTTATCACTGATGGTAGTATTGCGTGGGAGTAAGGTTGTAGTTTCCTGGACCTCGCTCAATTAACTAGGCATTTTTATAATTTCTTTAAATTTAGAAGAGAGAGTAAAGAGATCGTGGCGAGTTATAAAAAATATGAGACATAGAAGTTTCTGCGTGTTCCGTTTAATTTCTAAACGATTATAAAAACACCCTACACGATTTACGATTCTTTAAGGAATAATAATGAAAGATCGAAGAAATTTTTATTGTCTGTGCCACCAGAATAATTTAGGAAGTTCGTTATTTTTTTATATTTTCATGATGACTTCCCTGGCTGCTGGTTAACGGTATACGA
>NW_020441520.1:0-1709 GCF_000699045.2 Agrilus planipennis
AAATAAGACAAACTCTATCCGTGGCTGCCCGGCCACTTATCTTCATAATAAAGGTCATAATTCAATTAATAACACCGATATACGAATAAGATATGTTATAAAATAATATTACTGCTAATAATGATAGTAAAAATAAAAATTATTCTAAAATGAAAATTATTGTTTTACAAATATCTATTTCTTATAATTTTCTACATTATTATTTATCTGAACATATGACAATTATATATTTTCGAATTCAGAAAACGGAGCGAATTTCAAATATCTGAAAATATGCTGGGTGTTCTCTTTAAAAAAGTATATTTTGAGCATACCCCGATAAACCTACATGTTTATGAAAATTCTAGTATCACACTTGAAATAAACACAAACAAAAATACATTGTTGACACCTAGTTTGACGAACTCTGTTGTTTTATGATTAAAACTCAAAATTGACACTTAAATAAAAATCTAACGCTATAAAATATTAATACTCCCTAACTGCTATGCTACGAAAAAGCTTGTATTAATGTTTGACTAGGTCTGATGATTCTGATTGTCTCCCTGATAAATATGATGATCAACAAAAATTGTATGAAGAGGCGGAGTAGGTGGAGTTAGCAAGGTTTAGAAACATTAATTGGATTAATAATAAAAGAAATAGGGTTGTTGGTCCAAGATAAGAAAGTGAGGTATATGGGGTGCGGTTTGATAAGAAGAGAAAGGGAGAGATGGGCGTACGTGCGAGTGTACAGCGTGCAACACTTCTTCGTACCAGATGTCAATGATTTGAAGGTGATAGTATCGACTATTGCACATCAACGAATATAATATAATAGATTTTACGATTGCAAATAAAGATAATAAATAAATACGAAGTAGTGAAATATTATGATGTTGGGATAAACCCCTAATGACACACCTATCATTAATAGCCAATATTAAAATAGACAATAGAATAGGTACCTAAGAAACACCTTATAAACCTCTAATAAATTAATTGTTTGTAAAGTAAACAAAATAAGATAGTCATAAAGTAAAAGTAACTTATTTTAAATATCCCAATTACAAAATTTCAACTAAAATCTATAACAAAACAATAGATACAAAACGTTGACACTCAACATACACAAACCACTATTTCCAATTTTCAGAAGATCACTACTTAAGAAGTTGAAGGGGGGTAACAAATTCATTCTGTGCATTTAATATAAAACTGTTTTTTATAAAAACTGTTCTACTAAAAAATACACCGCAACAGAATTGACGCAGTCGGTAGGATTGATTTTTCCGTCGTATAACAAAACCATGAGAAATAAAAACTGATTTTCGCGTAAATGCAAAAATCATGTAAAATCTTAATCTTGTGTAAAAAGGAACATTCTTTTATCTGTTGGAAGCCTAAGGGGAGTGTAAGACGTTTCATTGTTTTTTTCGCCAGTGTTATTCATTGGATTTCGTTCTGAGACAGCGATTAAAGAAATCATCAAAAACTGACACTGTCTGTACGCTTTCTACTTGGACACATGAAGGTGCAACTTCTACTTATTTTAACCATCGTTTTGACAAGGTCGTTTACTTTTTAATTTCTTTTTTTTTATTTTCCTTTATTCTTTATAGTTGGGATTATTGATGAGTATGTTTCTAATGTAAGCGGATGAAACTAATAAATCTAACAAACAATTAAAAGAACGAGAGAAGTATCAAAAATTTGTCGATTATAAAAGT
>NW_020441521.1:0-1769 GCF_000699045.2 Agrilus planipennis
AATGAATTACCTACATGTCCTGTCCCATTTTCACCGTCTGGCTACATAACCGTAATAAATACAGTGAACGGTGGATATTTGTGACTATGTACATGTCCAATGGATATCTGTCAACTATAGTCATCATCATCATAAGGTCGTCAGTTCTAAGAGTTTTACTATCCTGAGCCAATCTTCGCATTTCCCGAAAACTAAAACATCCCACATTCTTAACTATTTGTGAACAGTAATTTAATCTCTACTCCTTTTAGCTTCTATTTCTGCTTCTAATATGTCTCTGATTCTTATTAACTTCCAAAAAGTCCTCTGTTCTCTTATTTTTTCTAATACATCTTCATTTCTAACCTTCTATATCCACGGTATCCTCATCTTTCGCCTGTAACACCACATTTCGAACGCTTCTGACATTTTCATTGCCGCGTTCCAGACATACACTTTTAACAAAAAAAATAAATATTTCCTTGCTCCAAAACTGGTGATATTTCCGCATTCATTTCTCTTTTTAAGCGACTGGTTTATATGAAAACCAAATAATTCCTAGAAGTTGGAATTTAATTTTTGCACCCACCAATACTATATACAACTCATGTTTCCAATATTTCTTTGAAACTAGAATCCTCAATCGATAATTTTATGTATAGACCATCAATAAAAGGAAGACAATATTGTGCAACAGATTCTTCCTGGAAAGAAAGGTTCAATCCCTACTATACTACTGAGCACATTTTTTAAGGAAGAAATTCAGGAGGATTAGGTAGTTCATTTGTAAAACAGTAAAATAAAGACATTCACTCTATGATCTCTTTAGATAAGTTTCTTGTTTCATGGTCCGTTTCTATTTAATTAGAGGAAAATTTAAATTAGTTGATTGTTGTTCTCAATTCTCCCTAATAATTAGTACTATTTTCTTGCAAAATACCCGAGTACTTTTCTTCCAGGATTCGTATCATTCATTCATTATAAAATTAGTGAAAGAAAAAAAAAAGGTCACTAATCCAAAATCGTTTGTCTTCATCTACGTCACATACCACTTGTCAACGGGACTACACGGTGGAATGCAACGACAGCATCATCACCATCGTCTATATACCAAGCCCCAGGCGACACGACCCTGCGCTATCCTCTGCTTTATATCCCTACTACTCCTTCCATCCTCACTTATCTGACTTCCTAGGTATCTAAAATCAGCCACATCTTCTAATTTTCGTTATATTCGCTCTTTCCTTACTTTTTCTTCCCTTGCATACCAGTATTTTAGTTTTACTCGACTAGAATTTTGAGGGGGATTCAGGTAGGGTCCCTAAGTGGGTAGCCACACTACTTCCTGTGGGCCCCATGAGGTTGCCCCCTAGGGCAAGGAAGGAGCACATAACGCCTTGCCGCATTTGCGCATCATCAGGAATGTCGCATGTGACCACCGCGGGGAAAAATTATTGCTACCCCTTTAAACATTTTTGGAAAAATGAACTCTTAAATAAGATTGTGTTATTGGGCTGTTTTGTAGTCAATAATACTTTAAATGGCAAACGTTTTATTGTTGTTCGACCTGATGGGTCTGGTTTCAGTTGCCTTATAAACAATCAATCAGGAAGTACACTTGTTGGTTCGTTGCAAATGTAAAAGATTTTATTGAAACGACGACATGATTGAGCAAGGGCATTGTTATTATAAGTATTTTCACTTTATCGAGAGTATTTTCAAACGGATTTGCCTCATCCAGCCCATGTAAGGTAGATTTAATTTAAGTTTATACATGTGATAGGTTTGCC
>NW_020441522.1:0-1749 GCF_000699045.2 Agrilus planipennis
TAAATTGTATCCATAATACAGATGTTTTTTTCCAAAGATTTTTTTAAATAGCTACTTTGATCTATCTAATTAGAAACTGATTTAATGGTTAATGTTTATTTTGTCGTTTTATTGTCGTTACTGTTTGTTTGTCTGCACCAACTGGATTTGTTAGAAATCCAAGTCGGTGCAAGTCATGCTTAGTCAATTATTGAAGCCATTATGTATAACCAGCCACTTCATTGTAACTATAAACGGTCTGTCATGGTTAAAGAAGCTTCTTCTTCTTCCAGCGTACTGTCGTCGTGTGCTCTTATTACAAACCTGAAATTGACAACCGCTTAGTTATATTTTCAACTCGATTAATCACAACTGATTTCAATTGAAACAATTTCGACAAATGTAACGGAAACACAATGAATCCTTAATGTACGACATCAAATCAACTAAAGAAATTATTATGATGGAATAATAATGGAACTTAATATTAATCAGAAAGTTAATTTAATTTTTATCTAATACAAATTATCTCAAATTAATGAGAAAAAAATTGTTGCTGTCATCACGCTCTCGCCGGGAATCGAACCCGCTACCTTTGGCTTTACGCACCTATGTTCTGAGAAAAGTGGGTGCAAGTTCATGTACAATATGATATAATTAATTAATTTTCTCTTTTTCTTTCAGGTAAGAATCTACACTGAGCCAGCAGAACTCAGGGCGCCCCTTCAAAATGTACGTACACATATTATTATAAATAGACCTTTTTTAAAAGAAAAGATTAGTATCTTTTTATAATTGCTATTAAAAACCGTTAGAATGTGACATCATTATCAGGGGCGCATTTAGGAAATATTTTGTCCTCATTGTGAATTTTGCGGGCATGGTAACATTATTGTACTTTCCATTATCCAATATGACAATTAGCTCGCACTGGCCATGAAGAAAACTAAATTTCTTTAAATAAGAATCAGAAATATTTACCTATTAAGATCATCGGCCTTAGTACGCACCTAATATTTGCGAATTACTATTTATTAGTATGAAGGTTACAAGCGTTTGAAATGTGGCGTTACAGGCGAATGATGAGGATATTGTGGATAGAGAAGGTTAGAAATAATAGAAGAACAGAGGTCTCTACGGAAGTCAATATGAAATAGGCGAGATAAGTTGGTAGGACACCTTCTCGGGAATGAAGGTCTAATCAGATACATATTAGAGGCAGAAACGGGAGTTAGGAGGGGTAGAGGTAAACCAAGATTAGATCAGTGTTCGCGAATAGTTAAGGATGTGGGATGTTTTAGTTTTAGGGAAATGAGATGATTATCTTAGGATAGGAAGGAATGGAGATGCGTGTCCAACCAGTCTTAGGAGAAACGACCTTATAATGATGAGGAACTATTTATCTATTAAGATCGTCGGCCTTACTACGCACTTAATATCTGGGAAGTACTATTTAGCGATAATGGTAATTTGAAAGTTACTAAACAGCTAATAATATATCCCTAGACAAAAATTTTTAGTCTCTCTCCAGTCTCTGAGAGTCTTTCAGCGTCTCTGAGAGCGTCTTTCACAGTCCTTCAGTTATTGCCTAGTTTTTTTTATGGATCTCTCACAGTCTCTGTATGAGAGATTCGAACGATAAAATTGTTAATTCAGAGATTCGAGTCTCTCGTTCAGAGACTGGATACGAAATGAGGATCTGTCTATGAGCGACTTGAGTCTCTCGTTCAGAGACGCTAAACAGTTTTTTTTGACAGTCTCTCGACAGTC
>NW_020441523.1:0-1709 GCF_000699045.2 Agrilus planipennis
ATTACTGTAAAAACATCCACATTTTTTTTTATTGTACGTACACCTGAAGATTTTACACGCCGCAGTAGCAAAAATATGAATGGACTTTAGAGGCAATAAAAATAAATTTATGACCTCTTGTAAAACACTGGGTTAAATATCTTGCCTGTAAATGATATGTAAATGCATCTGTAGGTGTAATAATCGGTATCGTTTTAACGTTACATTTACCTACAACAATGATTTTAAATAGCTTTACTTGAAATTGTATTTATTTATTGAAATTATACAACGAATGTCGTTTCTTTTGTGAAACAGAGTACAGGAAGATTAGAGGCCAGACGGAATATCGTAAAAACCGTTGTCGGCAAAACTACACTTACTTTATGGTTTTCACTAATTGGTGTGTATTTTTCGCAAGGATAATACAATGACTTTAATTGCAGGAATATCTATTGTAGTACTGTAGTTATGTACGTATCTCAAATGGATACGTTTAAAAGATTCTATGGGTAGGTACCTACAACATGTACATTTCCGCACGTTGTTCCACGGCAAAATATTAATCATTCTGTTAACTTTATATTTTACATCAATTTTAGGTGTGCTATTTGGTAAATTGTGAAAACAGTGTATGTTTATTAGTCTCCGCCCCCTATCCGTAATAATTTTGCCTTGCGCTGCAAATTATCTATAGTTTTCTGCGTTAAACGAATAATAAACCGGCAGTCGACTCTAATCCCTGCCTACGTGCTGCATTTTGTGATATGCAATCAAACGCACCGAACATTCGCATGCATATGAATTTAATATGCAGTGGATACATATATACATGCTGTCCCAAATTGCAGCAGAACAAAAAGTGGAAAATGCAATTAAGAAAAATCACCAACCGTTATCTTTACATAAAGTATGGCGTGGTGACGTGATATCCTAACCTAACAAACTTAACCTACCTCATCATTACAATTAAATAAGATTGAGTTGAAGACGTTTATAACCATATCTACTTCAATTATTGTCATAATTCGGTGGAATCATTTGTAGGATTATCGTCTGCCCTCGGGTGGGGGAAGTCAGATTTTTTTAGGCCGTGTCATACACACTACATAAAGGCACGTATATGAAAAATTAGGCATATGTAGTGCAGTTTGTAGGGCAAACAGCGGCAAATGATCCTGTTTTATAGGTAGTTAAATAATGTTTTTTTATGACAACTGCACCGTGTCTACTGCACGGTTTATTCAGAAAATAGCACCGTTTACACTTTGATTACTGATTAGGCGAGTTCATACATTTTCTGTCAGATTTCCAGAGAGGCAGCTGCCCTCCCCTGCCCCCCCCCTGGGTACGCCCATGTAAGTAAGAGACACTCCACAGTAGTCCAACCTGATTTGTTTAATAGCGCCTATGAAAGCTCACTAGAAATTCAATACACTGTTAATATTTAAGAGGCATTAAAAAATAATTTGTAACAATTTTCACATTTGTCATTATCAATTACTTGTAACCTATAAAATAAACTTATCATCATAATTATAACATCAAAGAATACAGACCATAGAAGGCCACATTAGTGCGATTTGGTGTCGCAGTATAATACTGCGACCGTAGGAGTCGCATGGTTGAAATAGGCAGGCTGCAGTTGGCCATGCGTCGACCAGAGTAGTTATGAGTAGGGGTGCACATAAAAATTTTTTTTTTCAGGATGAAAAATATTTTAATTAGTA
>NW_020441524.1:0-1706 GCF_000699045.2 Agrilus planipennis
AATGTTTAAAAGAAAACAATTTCATGAATCGATTACATATATTATAACATACAACTTACAAATAATACACGGGCACATTTATTTTGGGACAGTTCCATTATTCACAAGACAATTGTACAAACGCAAAATTTAATATTTCTAACGTCATTTTTCTGATTCGATTAAAATATGTTACCCTTACCATAAGCTTCGGGAGGAGTGTCGCTTCTTATTTTGCTCATTCCTTTGGAACCACTTAATACGGAGCAGGAATGTCCTCTTCTGTCTGCTGATTCTGGACATATTTCAGCTTGTCGTCGTCTAAATTCATCGATTTGATTTTGGATCTCTTTGCAATCATCTTCTGTCTTAGCAACATCCGTTTTCAGCTTCATGTAATGTCTAAAGATAATTTAATTTTGGTAAATCCCCCGAAAAGGATTCATTGAATTGGGGATCTAGTGATACCTTTTGGGAATGTTTAGGTCAAGACCTTTGGAATCCTACCATTCCCTACCTATCAGAAACTGACATAACCTAGTTTATAGTTCAAGATCCAAGTACAGTATTTGTTCCTATTAAGGAGCAAAGGTCAACATCTATGCGATCTGATGTGGTAACAGTCAAAAAGTTTCCCACAAGGAAAAATCAGAATATTTCAAAAAAGGTATCAACTAAACTCGCAATTCACTAGATTTCTTTCGGATGATTAGCCTCAATAAGGTTAATAAGGTCAAATAATGGTCATGGTTAAGTATGCCACAAAATGTTAGGAACACAGATGAACGATATTGGCCTTTTCCTTTTCCATACTGAATTTCGTTGACCTGTGTAATTGATCTAATGCTCACCTTCTAACTTCTCCAGAGGCATTGTTCAACTTTTGCATTTCCATCTCAGCTTTGTTGAGTTTCCCTTTCCATGCTTCCAATTCGGCTGCTTTGTTCTTGAGTTTGGTCTCTAAAATGTCTATGTGGAATAGAAGTTCGTCTTTGGTCGCCAGTATTTCGCCATTGTCAGCTACGATTGGCAATGTATGGGATTTTTTGCGATGATCGAATTGGTCCTGCAAATTTTGCAAATTACCGGACGCCAGCAGCAGGAATGCTGTTACACCCGCAGCGGTCGCGAACAAAATGGATAGGAAAAAGAGGGCAAACGAAATCTGAGGAGCCAATGAAAACGGTAATGCGGTGTATGCAAACATGACCAGAAAAACGAACGAAAATTTGGACTAAACGGACTGTCAAAATAATGTTACATTTATGTCATATATGTTTACAAAATATATTTTCTTTACGGCAAGCTTTGATTCTCCAAAGGATTTTATCTGCCAGAAATTTTCATTGAGATTGTAGAAGATCAATTTTTGGGTAAACTTCCACAAGACAACATTATGGCTTTCTGTGCTTTCCTAAATATTAAGTCTTGGACACTTACAAAAAGACACGATTTCATAATTTATTGCTACACCCGACTCCTCCTCAATAGAAATTTGGTAAATCCTTTATTGTAATCAATCTTTTGTTTCCCAAAAAGGATTTATCAGATTAAGTACCCCAATAGCACACTGTAATCCTGATCTTCCAAAGATTAAAAACCTTATTAAAGCAATGTTTTGGATAACTTTTGTTTCCGATCGTCTCTTCAAGATGGATCTCTAGCTGATGAATGAATTGTTTTGTGAACATTAAAATGATTCACTGAATACCTTTGGATTCAAGAAC
>NW_020441525.1:0-1718 GCF_000699045.2 Agrilus planipennis
TAAAGGGGAAAAAGAGAAAGGAATTAAGATGGAAAGAGAAGATGAAAGAAAGGGTAAAAACTATACATGTTTTAGATACGTAATGGAGGACAATGCCAATCATAAATACAAACAGATGCAGAAAGCGAATGTTTCATTAGGATGTACATGGAAGATAGGTAAAAAATTACTGTTGCTTCTATGAGGTGAAGGTGGATATTGCACTTGGACAGAAGTACGACGGATTATGTTATTTGGAGGGAAATAAAATGTGGAATGATAGTAGAAATGAAGCATTGAATGAGCTGAATCTAGAGCAAATAAATGAATGGATTAGAGTGGGAGCGTATGTAGGAGAAATGGTGAAAATACGATGTAGGGAGATGATAAAGGCGGATGATTTGAGAAACATTAATAATTCGAAATATGTGGACTGTATGAATGTCTTACTATGGGAGCATTGACAAGCGAACTGGGTCACAGAATATCCGAAAAATATGAAAGGTATATTGAGTAAGGTTTAGAGTGGAAAGTGGAAATTGAGAGTGCAAGTATTGGATGACAGAAGAGGAAAGGGTAAGTAGAATATGTCTAAGGGGGATAAAATATTGACATTTGTAGAATGTGAAGAATATAAGGCTTTTGACGAATGCAAGGTATGCCATAGGATCCACTTAAGAAGCATTCTAAAAATTTGAAAGGGGTGGAGTTAAAAGAAGGTGGTGTGATAGTTGATAGTGAATAGTTAGAGATGTGGGATGTTCTACTTCAGGAGAATGTGAAGAATGCATCAGGACAGAAAGAAGTTAAGGTGCATGTCAAATTAGTTTTCGAACTGATAACTCAAGTACATCAAAATCAATCAAAATAAACATTCCCCTTCTATTTTTAATTCAGCTTCTTCCAGAGTGTTGAACTATCAGCTATCCCAGATAAATTTCAGTAACTAGACAAGATGCGTTTACCTTGTTTCTTATAAACCGCTTAATAAAGTCGGATAAAATTTTACAAAATCCTAATCTTTAGAAAGCTAAATCGATCACCTCTACGACATCTCACGCAGTTTCTGTGCAATCATTAATCGAAAAGTTTTGTTTTTGGTCTCAGCAAACCAAATTCTGCAGAAACAGATATAAACCTACATTACAGTAAGCTCTATATTCGCGGGGCATATGTTCCATAAATGTGCCGCGAATACAAAAACCGTGGATATGGAATGGTAATTAGTATGGAATCATGGGGGATGCGTTCTAATGTTCCAAAATAAAACCAATACGTATCAAAATAAAATCAATGTATTGATAAATTCGCTACTAAAATAAATCATTATAATCAGCTTTAGACAAAATTTAGTGATTTTTTCTTGTTTTGTATTTTGAAATTAGTGCACTCAGTTACATCTTTTATAAAAGTCGCCTAGGCACGAGCCAATAGTACTTAAAAGATGCTAATACGTTGAAAAATAACACCGAATCCTTGTTCACTCAAAAGTTGCCGATACATTAAGGCGATTCAGTGGTACACGCCCCATAGAGTAAAAACATGCTTATCGGTTCTAGATATCATGAGTTTAATATTTGGATCAGAGGTTTGAAATTTTGTAATAATATAGATAAAGCTTTGTTCTAAAGCTTGTCGAAGGCTATTTTTTAATTTTTTAATTTCTATTGAAAATACGTGTCCTACAAGAAGCATCAACTTTAAGCACTTGTAAAAGCTTTTAATGACCATATTATTGA
>NW_020441526.1:0-1702 GCF_000699045.2 Agrilus planipennis
TTATTTTAAAATAAATGTTGCATTTCGAAATTAACTTATTAATATTGCGAATTTGGGATATTTTCGGCAGTCCCAATGCGCAAATATTAAAATTCGCGTCGAATCCAAGTCTATGAATACATAATCTTTCAATTTTACGTAACATCCTAAATGTGCACGAACAGTTGAGCCGTTAAAATTCATTTCAGGCTTCGAATTAATGAACAAAGAGAGTATTACGCGTTTTTTTTTGGAATAAAATTTTTTGTAGGTCCATTAACTTCTCTCGTCGCGATTATAAGCAAATGGTACATTTTTTTCGTGAAAACTGCGCATTTATACGATACGAACGAATATGACCCTAAAGAAAGTATTATTATTCGTGGAACCCTTGGCAGAAATCCAAACAATTCTAAAAATACTAACGATTTGCGTTCGCAGATGGCCTAACTGCCAAACCAAAAAGGCATAGACGTATGTAATATACTTGAAGATGATTATTTCTAAAACAAAGATACAATGTTCCCGTAATAACATATGAGGGACAAAAATTTTAGGGAACGAAATATATTTTTTGAATATAATTTTTGACTTGAAATTAACTATTAGAATTAGTTGTCGAATAAGTAAAATAAGATTTGTTAAGAAAACTATTTAATAATTTGTTGAATTATATTGATTGTAGATCGATGATCTGTTAATGGTACCTACCATGACTAATTTAAGGTCATTTTGGGAATGGTGCCTCACACTTCCGGGCCGATCTTTATGAAGCGGAACAATTCTTCTTTCGTTAAGTTCGCATTATTATATTATGTTATATATTTTTACTATTTTCTTCTTAAAAACGGTTTAAATTTTCATTTGCAAGAACAGATGTTCATATAAAAGTAGAAATAGTATTACCCAGTACGTTATTTGTAGAAAAGAAAAACAGAGCTAACTTTTTATATTTCTAGAAATTAGAATTAAGATTTCCTCATCACAAAAATTGCTTGGCATATCATAAAATAAGTATGTTGAATGTTTTCGGGTTTATTTTTAGAAATTACCCGTAAACTTTAAACACAGGCGCCAACTTAATATCGGTCCTCCAGTAATAACTAACAAACGCGAAATTTTTAAAATTAAACAATGAAAGAAAGTATTTATAAAAATGTCTTTATAGAGTTCGAGAGTTTTCTTCTAGATGTAAAACTGTTTACATTACTTTTATAAACACTAAAATATTCGGAGATGGACCTGAAGGAAGAAAATAAAATATTTATAAAGAAAGTTACTACACAAAGGTGTAAACATGACATTACATACGCTTCAACGATGAACTGTTATTACTGATCTCCTTACCTTTTGTAACTACATAAACTACAGAAACATATTTTTACAATGCACTCAATAAAAAATCACTAAACTGTTGATAAATTTATACTTTATACTATATATTTTTCACTAGCAATTATTAAATAGCCGTTTCGGCCATATTTACCCGGAATAAAACATGCTTGACCTTTATAACTTGTCAAATCATCAGGCCTACCAGTCTAAATTACGAACGTGTTAGTAAAATTATTACATTCTAAATAAAAAATTGGGCACATTGTATCAGAGGCCGGAGGATACGTTTGTGATCCCACAGGTACACAGTAATACATACCAACATATAAGCAACGAGTCAGTAACAAATAAAAACTCTTTTTAAGTTCTGAATTTATATAAATATTAA
>NW_020441527.1:0-1693 GCF_000699045.2 Agrilus planipennis
TTTATAATTTAGTTTTTCCTAAAATTTGGTTGTGCTGCTGTCGGAAGATACAAGATCTGGAGATCATAACTTCAGTAATATTACACAAATGGTAAATTATTTATAAAACGTTTTAAAGCAGCAGTATTTTTATCGTATGTTATGTATACTAACGTAAGGTTATGTGGAGTAGGCATTAATGAGTGCAAGCAGGGTGAATTTGTTGATAATTTAAGGACATTAAAGATAGTGAATTTTCATTATTTCCTAAGGATTAAGCAACGAAAATGAGGTGTTTATCAGGAGGTATTAGGTTACTTAGGGCAAATAATTTAATAAGCGCGAATGTGAATACAACTTACCGTAATCAAATAAATGTAAAACTACTGTATCAACATAAGCAGGCGTTTCATGTATTTCAACCTTTATGGGCAAAGGTAATAATAATAAGTTTATGTATTCTGTACTACTTACACATCCTGAACTGCTTCAAACTGTACTCTGAACAAGCCATTTTATTCAGCTTATTAGCGGCGTAAGTTTTGTCGTCAATCACCATGATTAAGTACTTATATTATATTTAATCAATGTACTAATACGAACGAAAATAACGAAATTTAATTCTCGCGAGCGCTTTTATGCTTGCTCTTGTGAAGATGTATTCATTGTATTTATACTCACAAACTTACTTAGACAGATACTGAATTCTGATAAATTTATCCTTTGTAAACAAAACCAAATGCGCATCACTTTCGAATAAAAGGTCACAAAGTTATATTGTATGTTATGGTTCATCGTACGTTCTATTTGCATATAAATATATTATGGTTGTACTTGTATCATTAAAATTATAAATGTCATTAAGTTAATTAAAGGCAAAAACTTATGAACAAGAAGGCACATAGATATTTTAAAAATATTGAGTCTTGAAGGCATCATTTTTTTAATAGATAAGAAATATAATTAACACATTCAATGAGATAATACATATATTTATTTACATGAAGTAAATTCAAACTTATAGTCCTGGCTGTGGGAAATACAAAGGTCAGTTCTGCGCTAATATCCGGGATTTTTTGGAGCCTACCTACACTTCGTTGTAAAGGACGAAGAAAGGAGATATTTCTGTATACCTAAAAGAGTGCGACTCATGACTTTTAGATACTATTTTTTTAGAAAACTTCAAACTTGCAAAATACTCGTTTTTTCGTTCCATAGCCCGATATAAAGATTGTTTTGGAAAAAGTTGCCCCCCGACCTGACTTCTCCGACTTCCTAAATTAAGTCTGAAAAATCAGGGACTTCCCCTATTTTTATGTTAACTCATTTCCTAGTTTTCCTTCCCTCCCATACCATTTTCGCTTATAAAGCAAGTTAATATTTTTCCTTGTTAAGCAAGGTAGTTAATTTACTTGTAAAAAAAGTTAGCTAACTTTCTTGTAAAGCAAATTAAAAATGATGCATGCTGATACTTCAGCATTTCCATAAAGATGTGGTGGTTGGTAAAGAAATTTAATACCTATTGCCATTATAAATCAAATTTCTATTGTTGATTGTTTAATTCTTTTATTGTTAGTTCTTAAATGTTTACCTAAATTACCTATTGTTCGGTTTTGCAAATTTTTTTACATACATGGCTTATGTGACTTATAGCAAGTGCACCATTTTTTTATAAAAACGGTTACAGAAACATTTTTTTAAACACATTTTTTTT
>NW_020441528.1:0-1702 GCF_000699045.2 Agrilus planipennis
TCCAGCAGATCTTTATAAATTCTCGTAATTATAACATATCGGGGCTAATTAAATTGCTATCTGCCGAGAGAACGTGAACGGCACCCCCTTTGGGGTCTGTTCGAGCGAAAGGAGGTGGTGGCGTGGCGCAGCGAAGCCAACGATCCCGTTCCTAAATAGCGTCTCGATGCCGGCGTCAGCGTCGCTTTGATAGAATCGAGCGACAGAGACAGAAACGCTTATTGAACTGTAAATAAATGATAGACGGGAAATTCCGTTTAATTGGGATCCTATCGCAAATAGCGAATTGCTAGGGTGGAAAGCGACCATTTAATTCCAACACATATCCTGCACTACATATTACTAGAAAACATGGTGATATTTATGAACAAAGTTGGATAGTTTCCATGATATTTTTATGTTCCATGGTTAATGGTTTGTCTACAGTCTTGTGTAAACCTTCCAAAAATTTCAATGTAAAACTAAGTCATTTTTTTAGTTACCTAAACGTTGACTTTCCTTCACAATAGTCGATTTACAATAAGCGTTTCATTTATGTATTAACTTTTTTTTTATTATTATAAAAAAATTGCCAAAACTACGTATGCGTAATTAATATGATAGTAAAAATAGAACTTACAATTTTCTTGAATCCCTTCCATCTGGCTTCTGATTGGCCCATTAATGCGGCCATGACCATTACGACAAAAACAATTACGATTGAAAATTTCATTTTGAAGTGCTTCTTATTCTTGTTCGGACAGCAAATTGAAGAATAATGATGCTGTTCGTTGGACCCTCCCAGCTTTTATATACGACCACGAAATGATTCTTTGCCATTAGGTAGCTACGTCGAAAAAGTCCCGTTTCCTATTTTTTTTTTACATCTCCGATAACTTCAGAGAATTTCTATCTCAATACGTCGTTAATGGAAACAGTAATTCCCCGCAAAATTTTATTTCTATACTTTACGGCGTATTATGTTTTTTGTTTCTTATCACCACGGAATGTTATCAAAAGGTTGAACGTGCTGCAACGTGTGTAGCTATAAATAAATATATTTATATATAATTAGGAATTCAATTGAATGTACTTTTGCATTGTTTCATGGAAATTCATTGTAAAATTAAAAAATAAGTCCGGAACGCTTATCAGTAGATACCTACTACGTCTAGTAGGCGTTAGGGCAACTTTAAATTCGTACGAAGTTCTTCTTCCAACATGTTGATCTCCCTCGGGAAATAACGACGTCTGGTTGTCGCCGGAGGAGGGATTTTAGGGAAAAGTTATACAGTTGTGCGAATACGTTTTCGTTCTCGGAAGATTGTCGATTATGGGAAAACTAAGAGGCCTATAAATACGGTTTCTCCTGGATCGACGTGGAATTACTTTATCCTGGTAATGGCGCATCTCCTTACTGCGACACTGGCACGGGAACATATAATCCGGGAACCCCGGGATCGGTCGTTCCGACTAAACAAAAAAATAAAAAACAAATTTTGTATATTGTTATTGGTAAATGTCTAGATGATGGCCCCACTTCGGGGGTGGGATGGGTGGGATCGAAAGAGGAGGTCTCCCCCACCATTGTACCATAAAAAGTTCGTGGCGGTCTCACCCCCATGAAAAGTTATGGGGGTTAGATGGGGGTGGGGGTACGGGGATCAAAAGAGGGTGGTCACCTGAGTAAAACCCCAAAAAAGTTTGCGGCGGTCGCACCCCT
>NW_020441529.1:0-1710 GCF_000699045.2 Agrilus planipennis
TATCTATAATAAAATTTAAATGGTGCTACGTACAGGGTGTCACTGAATATCTATTAGTAAATTTCAGAAGTGATAGGAGACACCTAAATGAACAAGAAATGTTTCAGTATTCAAAAAAAATCGGCAGTCATCCCAGGACATTTCCGACGGTATACAATAAGTCCTCTTCCTGGGAAAGTAAAAGTGGTTTTACGTGTATCACAAATTAGTCTGTATTAGATAAAATGCGTCGTATTACAAATATTGAATTAGCAGACATGTATAATTACCTACGGAGTAGCTTACAGTAATACTAACGAAGCAAGGCGAATTATTCGGAGGAGGATCACAATTTAACATTTCCTGACATACACCATTTTCGAGATTAGGGGAGAGTGCGATATCTTTGGCACCGAAATGTGATGATGTATTTTGGTGAAATAACCCAAAATAAGAAAATTAAGAGTAAAATTTTCATTTGCTTGCTTCGTTTTCGAGATATCGATAGTTGAAGTTTTAGTTTCCAATTTATTAATTTCATTGGAAGTATAATCATTTTTAACATTAGATATCAAACCAGTTCACACATGCCGTTCCACGCGAAAACCAATGTGAATTGGGATACAGGCTGCTAAAATTTTTCTAATTAGACGAAGTTCTGCAAATAGTTAAGGATGTTAGATGTTCTACTTTTAGGGATATGCGAAGATTAGCTCAGGATAGGAAGGAGTGGAGGTGCGTGTTCAACCAGTCTAAGGACTTATGATGATGATGAAGGTATACAAGGTACGACTCTATGACTCACGAACCGTACATTCTTTAATACATAAACAACAGTTGTCACCCTTTCCCTAATCAGCATAACACTTCTTTTATTTTTTATCTCGAAAACTAAATGAAATATCAAAACAATTCTTCTTCGAACTATTCTTCGTTTTCTTTCTATTTTGGACTGCTTTACTAAAATATACTGTCGAATTTCGGTGCCAAAATAATCATAATTGTGCCCAAGGTTCGATCAGCGTATTTGAGATACTAGTCAATTCCAAGTCAATAAAATACATTTGGGGCCAATCATATTGTCTAATTTTAATGAATAAGTTTTGCAACGATTTGTACGATAATCCGAAAAGAAGTACTCGTGCCATTGCCCATGCGTTGCATACAAGCGATACATCTGTATGGAGGTATTCAAGGAATACAAACAGCATCTTATTTCACATTCAATAAGTGCAATTGTTAATTCCAGCGGACTATCCCAACAGAGTTCAATTTATAGAGTGGTACCTGAATAATATTAATGACGAACCAATTAAGATTTCCTAAGAGTATAATACGGATCGATGAGAAATATTTTACAAAAGATGACTATATTAATACACAGTTTGCATCATCAATGGAAGTTTTCTGTAAAGGTTTTGGTCGGAATTGTTGACAATTATGTAATGGGTTCATATTTGCTGGCTGCTCGGTTAGATGATAATGTAGAGGATTTTTCTGGAGCATATTCTACCAGAATTGCTTGATAATATCTAACTTAATATTTGAAGAAATAGTGTTTTCTAGCATGATAGTGCACCAGCATATTTTGGACTGATTTGAATTATCTAATGCACAATTTCCAAATGGTGGAAGGGGGCTGATTGCTTGATCGGCACCCATAACTCCAATAGATTTTGGTATTTTGGGTCATAAAAAGACTTTTGGGTGTTTCATTCCCACCAGACACTA
>NW_020441530.1:0-1688 GCF_000699045.2 Agrilus planipennis
TACAATAACAGTGGCGAAAGGTCATCAATCGTTTTGTTTATTAACTCCTGGTATAGAGAAGTTAATAAACAAAATGAATCAAAAATTTCAACGTATCTGTATTCACATTTCAATTGATTTTACACTGTTATGGAAAAGTGTGTGTGTGTGTACGTATTTCCATGAGCGACGTGTGTTGTTATTATTTTCTTGCTCAAGTTGCAAAAAAAATGAGATGTCTTTTTTCGTAAAAGCAATAAGACTACAGAAGAGATAGTAACTTTTTTACTTTTGAATTGTATTCTTTTAATGGCACCAGTTTAGCTATAGAAAACAATTTGGTTTTTTATGTTCCCAATTGGTCACAATAAATTGGAGTACGTCTTGTTGTCTTAATTTTTTTAGTTAATTATGAGAAAATATTTAGACTTTTCTTAAACTTAAACTCATCTGCTTTTCGATGCCAAAGCTTTCTAAACCTTCTTTGTTGTGGTCTTCAAAATTCAAATAGGTATTGGCCAACGATAAGAGACGCTAAGAACTTTTGTGATCATTCCACGGACCAACCACTCTTACGTAGAAACGGACGAGCCTGTTCCAACTACTACAAATTCTTACTTAAGCTTCCTTTTGTTCTTACACCCGGCTGACAATCGAATTCCTTGCGTTGACGACGTAAACTCAAAAGTTTTCGGGGTGCAATGAATGGCTCGAGTTCTTTTTCTATCTAACTCTGAACTGATGGCGTGTCTTAATCAGAACTTTATTATTAGTACCTACAGAGAAAAGGAACGACTGCATACCGTGCAAGTTTTTAAACTTCCGCATTTAATTTTTCATCTAATTGTAAGAAAGGAAGGGCGAAGATGCTTGGCCAATTCAGACAAACAGATTTATGTGAAAGTAGTTTTCACCCTGCAATATTTTCGTAGACTTTGCTTGTTGGTACCCAGAGAAAATATTCTGTTGAAATGCAAACTATTAGTGACAGGTTGTTAATGAGAGCTGCGGAACTGCAGAACACAAATGTTCATCTTCTCCTTTTAAATCCCTTTTCTGCTTTCTAATATGGCTCTAAGTAGCCCTTCATGTCTGGGAAGGTGTAAGTACTACCAACTTATTTCGCCTATTTTTTTTCGATTTCCCTAACGCCCTCTGTTCTCCTAAATTTTTGTAATTCCTCCTCATTTCTGAGATTTTCTATACACGATAACACACTCTGCTATAACACCATCATCAATTAAAATAAGACAAGAGCCAGGTAGATGATCCAGGGGTTCTTCTTGGACTTTCGGGACTCAAAGCATAAATTTTTTAGGGGTAAAAAATAAAATACGAAATATGAAATTCGTAAACGTAAATAATGCGCAATCTTCATTTTTACAAGAAAAGTGTAACTGGAATGCGGAATCACTTGCGGAACAAAATGCATCACTTGCATGACCTTATTAGATCCGCTTTTGATTGAACCACTCTAAAGAGTGAAATTTGAGCGTCCAAATTTGAAAATTTGTTAAAGAGGACTCGAAATTATGAATCATTTTTTTCTAGTTCTCGAAAACGTTTTTACATAAATTAAAATTGGCTTGAACTAATGTAAAGATTGCAAAATTTGAAAATGGATGCTGAAAAACTATTTCGAAAAGGTACCTGCCGCGCCTTTTTTCCTTGAATGTTGTTTCATTTCAATGAAAAACTGATGTTATTGT
>NW_020441531.1:0-1820 GCF_000699045.2 Agrilus planipennis
TAATATTGATAATAATAATATTATAAATGTTGGATAATTAGTAATAATAGATTACTTATTATTACTAATTATCCAACATTTATAATATTGATAATTAGTAATAGTAAGTAATCTATTACTAATTATCAATATTATAAATGTTGGATAATTAGTAATAGTAAGTAATAGATTACTTACTATTACTAATTATCCAACATTTATAATATTGATAATTAATAAAGTGCCAAAAAAAACAATTAAAAAAAAAATCTTTTTAATAGTTGTGTCATAAACGCGATATCTACATTTCTCAATTTCTTTGTAGTAAGATTGCACTTGAACTTTTATTATTCCCGGTACTATCATATCATCCTCGGTACTATTGCACTTCAAAGTGTAGGGGAGACCGGGCATGGTTGACTATAGGGGTAGGTAGACTAACTACCGAAAACTCATTGACAGTGTATGAACTATGTCATCTGATCATAACTAAGCATTACATTTCGTGTCCCGCTTAGTTGTCTAAAGCGCCACATCGCAGTCGTGCGTTGTTTTCGAACAGTGACATGTTTTTCATATTTCAATCACATAAGTAATATTTTGATATATTGTATTTTTTGATCTGANTTGAAGTGACGGTAAAAAATTAGGGTAGACCTTTTTAATGAAATAACGCTAAAATATTATCAATTTTCGTTTACATACATGCAGTTCTATTTGCGTATTTTTTCGTTTATTGTTTTTTTTTTTTTTGGTATACCGGACCATCTTTCGTTAATAGTAGAAATAGAGTGTTGATTGAATTGGAAAATAGTTAGTGATGAGCAAAATTAGCCTTGCAGAAATGAAAGGTCAAGGCCGTACAAATAAAACAGACTAAAACCAATACAAAATATGCAAGATCAAAACCAACTTAACACCCACGTTCAATACCAATACCGTTACTAAAGACCAAGACCAAGACTAGAAGTATTTTAGCAGTACCAAGACGTAGACCGAGTATGCTTATTGACATAAAACATTTAAAACGATTGACTTTTTCCGACTTTTTGTTATAATTAACACGGTTTTCCCTAATTTTTAATGTGAGTAGGTACATTAAAATGGTGTAATTTTTATGTTTTTATTCAATTAGTTTTGAAAAACACTAAAGCTTAATTCTGCTGTTCTACTGGAACCGTCTTTCGCGTGCCGATCACATCCAAGAAATTTTAGATCGACAAAGTGGACTTTATTCTACAAAACAAAAAATTTTCATATTGGGATCCGTCAAATGGGCATACACATCTGCTGGCAAAATTTATAACTCGAATGAGGGAAAAATTTACATAGGAACTGTGCACGCAAATTGTAAAATAATAAACACGTTAAAAAAGTAAAAATTTGTTTGTTTGATGATGGAGTCGACGAAGTTTTCTTCTAAAGTTAAATCAAATAAAAAGTTAATATGTTCAGTGAAAAGCTGCAATAGCACTTCAGACATACTTAGATCTTCACTCTTCACCTACATTAACTACTTTCCAATAAAAACTAACCGTTTTATATATGTAAAAAATATATTCGGAAAATTAGAGAAAAAGGTAAACTAATAGAAGCTTGGATGAAAGCAGTAGGTATCAAACAAGTGAATTCCGGAATAAAAATTTGTTCACGTCATTTTCATGCACATGATTATATTTCAGCAAGTATTTACCATCAGCCATAACCTTAATATTTAAACCTAGAATCATACTAAAATTGTAATTTAGAAATTATTTATTCCTGTGTAATTGATTTAACACAATTCTAATGATACGATATAAGTATTTTGAGGTTAAGAACCTACCTGCTGCAATACAACA
>NW_020441532.1:0-1728 GCF_000699045.2 Agrilus planipennis
TTCCTTAATCAGATGAGAATCTCCATCAGTAGACTTAAGCCATGAAATTGTATTTTGAAACCCTTGGATGAACAAGTTACAGAAATTAAGAGAGTCCCCAATCAGATGAGAAACTCCATCAGAGGGACAAGATACTGAAGTCATTAACTAGTTTTTTGGAACCCTTGCACGAACAACGTACAGAAATTAAGGAATTCCTCAATCAGATGAAAGATTCCATCACCATAGACAACTTAACCAAGCTTTTCCATCATCCCATCTTAGTACTACTCTTTATCGACCCTAAGAAATATAATTGAATGCTAAGCATTATATTGGAAGGTTCACTTATGAGGCTGATATAGTATTTTCGAAACTTAATATATTTTGGACGGAGACCATGGTCCCTTTTTTCTTAAAAATCTCCTTGTAAATACGTATCTTTTAATCGCATCTTTACAACACTCTCCTTACTGTCATTTGAGACGGTTCTCTCGTCTTTTAAGGATATAACAATTGGTATTTATGAATTTATCTTTAGAATCCTTGTAGATGGGTGAAATATAACACCTAAACTTTCACCGTTTTTATTGTATTAATAATTCCACATTATTCAACTTTGCTAATAGATATTGTATCCATCTGTAAGGATTCTAAGGTAAATTAAATACGAAATGCCATTGACCCTCGACATGGACACATTGACTATGATAAATTTTTCCACATTAACTCGATTCTGATGTAAACATATACATATATATCAAAACAATTCTTAATGGGTTCTCTATGTTAGAAATCACTTAGCTCTAGGGCCGTCCGAAATTTTCCATAAACGGTGACCTTTAAGTATTAGTAAATTCATTTATGACATGATTGAATAAAACGGTTACTTTATAGTAGAAAATGGAGACTGTGCTAAAGGAATAAATAAAGTAAAAACGAAACACTAAACCATTTCATTATGAACATAGGTTTCGTCTCACTTGCAATGTGAGCATTATCAGCGCGAGATTGATAACATTTAGAAGTGGGCGAAACACGTGTCCGCTATTTAGTTTGTCAGTGACTTTTGAAATGTTAAGGACATCGATTATACGTTTGGTTTTTACGAAAAATGTTCTCATAATCTTCTCTGATTAGATGTTAAACGGCCGGGAAGATGATACATAGAGGCATGAGCGCAGATATTTAATGCAGCAAAAATAAATATATGTATATTCATAGCCCAAAATACAAGTCGCGAAATGATGTCGGTGAATTTCGGAGGTGATTCACTCGTTGTTATTATTGGTTGCAGTTCAGCCAATATTAGGTAATAATAAACAGTGCGAGTCTAGGTCATACTCGAAAAGGCGAGTCTTATTAACCTTCCACGTACTAGAACGGATAAAAAGCGACCTTAAACGCGAAACGTGGTTGCGGTTTTTGGTTGACGAACTTAAGAGAATAAATAATTTTTATAGATTATTTAAATATACTTATCTTAAGTAGAAAACGTTTAAAGGGAGCTTTGATTTTTTGAGAATTTACACTTTTGCAAAATTCCATAAGGATATATACCCAATAGTGGGAGGACGTTTAGAGAATTGCTTAGCATTCGGGAGGACCCCGGTTCGATTCCGGATCCGCCTGCGTTGGTCCAAGTTTTTCTGTGGTTTGCTTGGATCACTTAGGCAAATGCTGGGGCAGTAATATTCCACAGATAATCTTTCATTCTCTTCTGTCTTCATTTTGTCCATTTCATCTTTC
>NW_020441533.1:0-1722 GCF_000699045.2 Agrilus planipennis
CGGACGGCTGGGTGTCTTCTGAAGATTTCCCCTCTTCCACGAAAACATAAAAAAAAAAATATGAAGTAGAGTAAAAGCTCTTTATTCGTGGGATAATCGTTAAATATGATTTCCCACCTTAAAAGAATTACACCTACCCCTAAAAGAAATAGATCTTTTTATGCAACAAAAAAGATATTACTTCATTAGATGGACACGTGTTGTAATTAAAGATTAGGTCACGTGGACGACACGTGGCCAGAAACAGGTGGGTTCACTAATAGCAAAGGGCACTATTTCCGTAAAGCAATATGAAGGGGAAGAAGATATTTAATCACAAAAAACGGCGCATTATATATCGCACATATACATACACATTTATTACGCGTAAAAGGGTAAAATAAAAATTCACATCGTAGATGTTTTGTTTATACATAATTGCATGAATGCAAAAAAAAAGTTAATATGCAAACACAATATTTACTGATACATTTTTTTTTGAAACAGAAGAGGACGTTATTATTTATGCAAAAGGTAATATTGTAAGTTAACATAATACACGTATGCCTATATACATATTTCATTAGAGCCTTCTATGAATATCATGAATTGTAATTAGTGAGTGGGTAGAAACGGAGAGTTGTTCATTATTATCCTTAGGAGGTATATATATATATACGTACCTATATACCACGTTTGAAATTCAAATAATAAACACTGGATTAGCATATTAAGAAAAATTTAAAAGAGATCTGTAATATGGTTTTACATGAATTGACAATACCTAATCTTGTTTTAAGTCCTTATGACAATAACAATTGTAAATCATACAAAAATTTAGTTCGATGGGGAAAACATGACGTTAAGTGAAAGGGCTCGTAGCAGGGCTGCTAGGTTATCAATACTATTTCGTATTTTTCAAATCAAAATTGTTATATTGTAATGTTCGTGGGTTTAACAAAATTAACTTCTAATACTGATAACGACAAAAACTATTTATTTACAGTAATTATTGAAGAACTTAAAAACACTATTAAATTATTACCAAACTTAGGTTATTAATTATTCTATTTATTTACACTACTGTTGATATATCACTATTCACTGCGCTATTTATTTCTGGATTCACTTCTGAAACGGTCAATTTATTTCTCCTCCTCTCGGCGATCGTCTCTTCCATTAAATACTCTTTTGTTTACTTTCTGGAACCTTCTGGAAACATTCGGATAGTTTGTTTTTTCTTTGAACTGTTTAACTGCTTTCCCAGAACGCAGGTACGACACACACATTTACAAATATGGCGCACATGAAGAAAGACGCCTGCGGCTAGTCGGCGAATCGATAAGACGTTCACGCACACGTGTGCCCGATCGTACACAAACACACTCGTGCTCGCTACAATATTATACTAATTGATTTCCATACTTGGACGGGTACAAGTAGTATCATTAATTAAAACAATGTAGAACCCCAGATTTCATGTTTAAAAACCTAAAATTTGTTTTGACATCCACGGTGCTATTCATCCTCAGTTTTGATGGTGTCGAAACGCGTTTTAGGTTTTTTAAACGTTTTATGTGGAATGGAGTCATTAAAATTTAGTTGATTTTGGTTTAAACACGTATGGCCACCCTGCCTTAAAAATGCATGTATCAAGGTTTACGTAAGCATGGGAGGGGGGGAGTAAATTGCTTTGCTTACTTTTGCTGACGAGGGGGAGGGGGGTTAATAATTACATAAAAT
>NW_020441534.1:0-1681 GCF_000699045.2 Agrilus planipennis
CACTGCAGTTTTCCATATTGAAGCGTACTGAATTCTCTTATAGGTTTGTAAAGATTAGAACTTTAGCATGAGAAAGATAAAGGTGTGTTTTACGTTTTTCAAACGCTACATTTATTACGATTATGATTATTTAACGATAACATTTTAATCACACTGGATAAACTTTTTATGACCTTACGGTTTTTTGAGACGATTAATGTATCAATTATTTTTAGATACGATAATAATGCTTCACATGCAGGTAACAATTATTTTCTTCATACATACTGCATTATCTTAAAGTATATTGTGCAAAATACAACAAAGTTAATAATAATTAGATTTTATTCAAAAATAAAGAGAACATATAGGGATAGAATTTTCCACAAGTGTCGATGTTACATTATTCAAAAATACAGTCGATAAATAATTCTGTCTGGGAGTCCTAGGGGTACCACAGGGTCATAAAAATGTAATCACGTTGAGAATTGAATTCTGTACAAAATGTTATCGAATTTTGTTTTAGTTAGATGACTGCGAAAAAATGAATCCTTTTAAATCGAGACCCTCAAAGAATTAAAGTCTTCTTTCGGTTCACTATTACTACTTTTGCGGTCCTACGAAAGAACGACTTATCAAAAATTATTATTTCGAAAACAATTGAACTAATAGTCGAATCGGGTTTCTTGTTCATTTCTCACATTTTACCCTATTGCTTCGCTATTGGATGGTGTCGACATCTCCCAATTTTTTTAAGGGAAAAATCTATAAAAAAGTCGTAAACCTTTTGTGGCGCCCAAAGAAGGCAGCTATATTTTTGATAAGGATCGTACATAATAAAAGTGCCTTGCCCTACACTAATTACAAGTTATCAAGTTTTTCGTGATCTTGTCTTAATATTAATTATTATTTCAGAAAAAATGAAATTCGAAGTTTTAGCTTTACATTGTATGTAAAATTTTTGTAAATGGTGACTGTCGTAAGTTAAAAATATCTCGCTACATTTGAGAAAGTACAACATGTATGTGTCAATGTCAACTAAATTTAAAACTATTTAAATCGGACTGCAAAAACATCTGTTAGTGGGATAAATAAATAAACATGATAAATACATACATATGTTTAGCGCCTTTTTTTTTTTCTAAATGTTTTACGAACAGCGCCTACCTTGTTTTTAAAATCACATTAAGAAATTCATACTGTCTAGTTACTTAATAGAGCTATTTAAATAGCGTGATTCGTGCATTAAAGATAAAAAAAAACAAACTAGGGAACGGACATCGTTCGTTCAAAACATCATCATCAGGGGCGTCCTTAGAACTAAGCTAAGCTACTATTTTTTACGCTTTATAGTCCTCATTCCTTAAAATTTTGATCATCGGCCTAAACATGGACCTTGCATGTGCAAGTTATAAATTATTTGATACTTACGATTTGGAATAAAAGCCATGGCTATTCCTGAAATAATTTCTAATGTGCCCACCGTCCGTCGATACCATTTACTTGGGATTTTAAAATCGAAGGTGTCAGAGAACGGAAAAACTTTAGCGTATTTTACATATTCTCTTCTCTGAAAGAAAATAAACAAAGTCATAAATAACAATTTAATTCAAACGATCTGAAATATGGAAAAACATTTTTAATATGGAAAACTATGTTTGAATTTATTGAAGTTTCGGTAAAATTATCTCAAGAGATATAT
>NW_020441535.1:0-3634 GCF_000699045.2 Agrilus planipennis
ACCAAAGATCTAGTTGTAACACCAGCTAAGCTAAAAATCCTTGATAAACTCACTAACAAACCAAATCCACCAACTCAAAATGTTATGGCAAAACGGCTGAAGACCAGTCAAAAGAAAGTCAGTTATACCATCAATAAATAATACACTGAAGGCGAAGGTCAAGACGTAAAAGTTTATCGATTAAGTGGAAGGAATATTGAAATATCAAAAGTAGGAGCAATTCATCACTATAAATAAAGCTTCGTTTTATACACGGTTTTCGACTCATTCGCAGAGGCCAAAAGAAGCCTTTTGGAAAGAAGTAAAACCGCTCCAAAGGATTTACGGTATTACCGGGTGTCTTTTATAATATTAAAACTCGTCTTCATTTTGAGAAAATATTTTGCCCGCCGTCTGTACCCAAATTCTAAGTTTGTTGTTGTTCCATTAACTCACTTCTGTCCATGATATGATTCTGAGAAATCCAATGGAGATAAAATTCAAATATGTGTATTCCTAATAAAAATTGGATACCGATGCTGTAGAATTGTGAACTGGCACCGAGGAACATTGCTGTTTAAGGATTGATCAAAAGGAAACTCTATATGTGTAGAATTAAAAATACGACAGGATTGAGAAGATCTATAGAAATTGTATGAAGAAATACTTCGATACCTAAGCGCGTATTATAATGCCTATAAGTATAAATGAAGATGTATTTTTGTAAATTTTTATATCTATTAATAAAGTTATATTTATTTAAAAACACCCCATCATTGGTTTACTTACTAAACCTGTGTGAGTAGTTATGATAGATAATTCCCTAATAATTTAGGGAATGGTTTCTGTAGAAATGACTTCCTAGTAAAGCGGTGATTTCCACAAGTAGGTCGAGGTGAAAAATATTTAGAAGGTCGCAGAAAAATTAATTACAGTTGACAATTCTATTAATAAAATGGTTCATATTAACATTTCAATCAAAAGGTCATTAAAATGCTCTGTAATTTCATGCAGTATGTTCGTAAAGTCGCTTTATAAAATGGATTATTGTGCAAAATGATGGATTATCGCTAAATGCCTTTTTGTTTATTGATTTTTTCTCTCTCTGTTACAGGACCGTTTCGGCAGTTATAAGCACCGAAAGTGACAACTGTCGATCAACAGGATCAAAGAAGGAGAAGAAAGCATTAGCCGCGTCGAGGTTTACGATCTATAAAGTCAACAAGGCAAGCCGTAAAAAACGGGAAAAGTCGACGGCGAAAAAAGAAAGAAAAGCCACCAAAACATTAGCGATAGTATTAGGTAAGCGAAACTTGCACACACATATGCTTACTTATACGAGGTCTATTCAAAAAGCATCGCGAATTTTCAATTTCCGCGGGTCAGGTATATTCGATTTTCGTTTTTTTTGTAGCATTATGTCGCTACTTATGCCTCTCACTTATACCTACAAATTCGGCTATGTTGAATGCTCAATTAATTTTTGACAGCTGCTGCTTTGCTTGCACGTGTTTTGTTCGTCTTCAATTTTAGCTTATTCCAAAAAATGGATCAAAGAATCTGTATCAAATTTTGTATGAAAAACAAAATTAAGGACGCGGACGCATTCCGACTGTTAACTGTGGCATATGGTGAAGCTACCTTGGACCGAAGTAACGTTTATCGGTGATACAAAATGTTCTCAGAGGGCCGAGAAGATGTTAACGACGAAGAGCGTGTCGGACGCCCGAGCACGTCAACAACAGACGAAAACATTGATGAAATGAAGAAAATAGTATTGGCCAATCGTCGAATNCTTCATTTCTAACCTTCTCTATCCACGGTATCCTCATCATGCGCCTATAACACCACATTTCGAACGCTTCTAACCTTTTCTTTTCCGCCGCACCCACCGTCTATGTTTCGCACCCGTACAGCGCCGCGCTCCAAACATACAGCTTTAACAACCTTATTCGAATTTCTAAATTAAATGATAATGATGACTATAATAATTTACCAGAAGCTCAGAATTATCCTTTACAGCTCCCCTTTGTTTCTTTCCAGGAGTATTTCTGTTCTGCTGGGTACCATTCTTCACATGCAACATAATGGACGCAATGTGCAGCAAACTACAACTGACATGTCAGCCAGGGGTAGCGGCATTCCTGCTAACGACATGGTTAGGTTACATTAATAGTTTTGTTAATCCTGTTATTTATACTATTTTTAATCCGGAATTTAGGAAAGCGTTCAAAAAAATCATGCAGATGAGTCCCTGAGAATAGGCCAAAAGATTTGTTGTAAATGTCTTTATTTTTGGGAAACCATTTCAATCGAACAGTAAAGAGCATCATAAAACAAAAGTAAAAGGTTGCACTAGGTATATGTGATGATAAGAAAACTTTTTCTTTTCGGAAATATTCAGTCACAAAAAGTTTTTATTTTCCTTAAGAAAATGTTTTCTTCGTACTTCTTTTAATCCAATAATAATACTTATCATCGTATAAATACATACTTAATTTTTTTTTTGGGAATAGTTTTAATTCTAATTTAATTGTCAAAATTTTCAATTTTTAGCCTATTCTGTAATCGATATAAAAAGTGCAATTTGTTTTGTTGAAGTGTATATTCAACATCAATTAGTATTTTAGCTCAGTAATTATCTGTATTTCAAGTAAGTTTTGAAGTTTCTTTTTTAATTTTTAGGAATAAATAACGGAAAAAATTATTTGAAAACTTTTTTTAACTATGTATTATACATATATTTAATACTTTTTTATATGCATACTGAGTATCTAAAATTTGCTGATTTTGTCTGTTGTAACTGGTCAATAAAATACAGTTTTTATCGTTATCGTTTATAACTCGAACATTTTGTCAGTTCAGCTGTATATTAATTTTAAAAATTTTTGATTTTCAAAGAAAAGGTTTTATCAACAGAAGTTTCTACAATATTTTAAATTTAACTTAACGTTATTCTTGAACCTAAATAACGAAACCTATTTACTTTCGCTGCCATTCAAATCCGTATCTGTATAGCAAGAGTATTAGATTGCACGCTCTGATATCCAACTTTTCCACACCATTACCCCCCAAGTTCATGAAAACAATGACATTGCCACCCGTACGCTATTGCCCTTGAAAGTTCTTCATATATTTGATGTAGAGAAGAAAAAAGAGGCGCCGATAACAATGAATTTAACTTGGATCAGAAACATTCACAAATCACTTTACAACCGCATTGCAGGTAAACAAATAAATCGGTACATATAATTATATTGTCGTGGCAGTTTCCCGAAGTTTTGCCAAGAAAGCATACAAATTTGCATATCGAGTAAACCGAATAACAGTTCTGTCCTAGAATAATTGACAATGATACTACATTTACGTTAGATTAAAATCTAAGTGACTTTTTGTTTTAAGTGCACAATAAAATACTTTACAAAATCAAAACCAAGATAGGGGTAAAGAAGAATTTATTTAATAAACCAACATTAATTGAATTTCTTATATCTACTTATGAATACAGACTGACCAATATGTCAATGCACATCCCAAATCTCTGGGTCTAGAGACTTAAAATTTTGCACGGAAATTCTCTATATAATGTAGACAAACACTAATAAAAAATTTTTTTAAAATTCAACCCCTAAGGTGGTGTAAATAGGCTTCAAAG
>NW_020441536.1:0-1676 GCF_000699045.2 Agrilus planipennis
TAGATTTAAATAGCTAGAATCGGGGTCCAAAATCATTTCGGCATTGCTTAAATCTATGGCTTGTTGTTTATCCAAAAACTATAATAAATTAACGTCGTCAATATTTGTGAGATTATAATACTGAGTAATACTTTTTGTTGTTAAACCTTTCTTCCTAAAACCGCGGAATGTTCTTTTAATGCTCAAAACTACTTTCAACGTATAACATCTTTCCCGATTATTGTGAGATCACGTTTATCAGAATCAATCACGAACATTTCCGAATGTTTTCGACAATACACGATTAATAAAAAATTGCATTCCTAAGCTTGTAACAACCGGCGAAAGCGATGTGCTTTATGTTATATTGTAGTATCGTTCGTAATAATTATCGGAAATTGTTTTAAATTACGGGTAGTGTTATTTCGAGGGTATTTTCGTTTGTTACGAGTGATAACTCGAACATTATTGTTTGCCAAGGACCAAAGGATAACGAACTACATAAAAGGTAGGATATTTTATTTATTTATTTATTGATCTAATTGACGCTGATTGAATTTCAATTATTGTATGTTGTTTTCTTAATTCGGACATTTTTAAGGATAAAGTCAACATAAATTCCTGAATATTATCAAAGTTGAATTTATTAATTTACTGTTCTTAACTTTATATCAGAGAGACGAGAATATGTTTTCTATTAAATTTTCAATTAATAGTTTTAGTTTTCTTCACTTTTGTATTGGTTTTGATCACCTATCTAATAATGAAAAGTAATTTTAATTTGATTTTTTCTTTGTTCATTTTAAGCTATTTTGTCTTTTGTGTTTATTGATATTGTGAGACTTAACTTATTTATTCTTTATATCTTCTGAAATATCTTTTAAGAGAATTGTACCTACCTAATCTCTTATAAATGACTATAAATAATAGTTCAATTGAATTTAAATTTTTACCTCATATACTGGTTGATTTGTTCCCGGAAAATGAACGTCGAGGATCTGGTCAGAGTCCAGATGAGGGTTTATTGCGTTGTTGGTCGTGGTTGAAAAATTTCCTCCGTCTTTGTATTGGATCATGTTTGTAGTTGATTCGGTAAAGAAATTGGCATTTGATACAAATGACAATGCCTCATTATTAAGAACTGTGAATCAAAATGACAAAGTACTTCAATTATACAGAATAGTTGTATAAAGCATTAACTTTGCAAAACAATTATCCTCAGTTTAATAGTTTTTAAGAAATTAACAATATAGTATCTACAATTGTCTTAAATTGTAAAATAATATTATAAACTAATATGGTTATCCGCGAAATGTGACCAGCAAATTAATTATGATAGATATCATCTTATAGCAGTATTAGCATCTAACAAGGATCCAGAATAAATTCTTGGGGAAAATTAACCTCAAAATTCAGTCCGTACTTTAGCTCTTGTGATATTCAGGAGCAAATCTCTTAATCCATTTTTTTTAAACATTTTTCGCAATATCTAGTCGTAAAAGCTCTTGGAAAATTTCCCCTATTTCTTCCACTTGGATCCGCCATGCGTAATATTTCCAAATTTAAGCATAGGTGCATATATTTGCGCATCCAACGTACTTATGCTGTATATTAGTATGTTCTATTAATAGAAAAGCAGTTCTTTACGATATACCAAATAGTAAAATGATTACGAGATAGTGTAATCGTTTTAGGAG
>NW_020441537.1:0-1773 GCF_000699045.2 Agrilus planipennis
GCTAGTTAGAGGAATATTAGAAGAAAAAGCAGGAGTTAAGAAGAGAAGGGATAGTTCAGAAATTGTTAAGGATGTGGGTTGTTCTAGTTTTAGGGAAATGCAAAGATTAATTCAGGATAGGAAAAAGTAGAGATGCGTGCCTAACCAGTCGTAAAACTGGAGAAGACGTATGAGTACTGAAATAATTGCAACCAGAGCCGTAGTCAGGGGCCCAGGAAAATTTTGAATAATAATGAAACTTAATGCAATGATTATTTATTACAGTGGATGTAATAAATTCAAATGGAACTTCGATTTCGGATAGGTTTCTGTTAATCAATTTTAGAAAGACATTCGTCAGATTTTGACAACATATTTTGTTCGTTACGTAGAGACGCAGTTAGAACAAATTTTGTGAAAATCGCATTATGAAGGATTGAAAGAAAAAAAAATCCAATAAAATCGAATTAATTTTTGGGAAGAGAATTTCGGAAAATTGCGCATTATATTTTTTGATGTATTAAATTAATATTATTGTAGATGATACCGATTATAATAATCACTATTTTCTGCATTTCTGATTGTGAATTAGTTTAATTAGGATTTGCTTTCACTTGTAGCCTCCTTCGTAGTGTAAAATATCAAAACATTAAAGCACGTGTAGCCATGACCCAGCAAATGNTTGTTTAATTTACACTAACTCGCTAAAAGGAATAATGTAGATAGATAGATTTAAACGAATATGCTACACATTTGTACGTATTAATTTCTACAGATATATTATTTGTGTGTTGAAATGGATAGTGACCACAGTCCAAAATGTAATACCTCCAAAATTTTTCCAACTATTTTGTATAATAATAATAATATTAAACTTCCTTTTACTTTCTAAAAAAACAATAAGGAACGTAACGCACAATTACGCAATACAAAGTTTGTCTTATAAATCAGACGTAATAACACAACAGAATTTACACTTGTTAACGCTACATAACACATGTGACATCAGGTTGTAACATCGTCCACAGTTGAGGCTTTCTCATGCGAGATAAGATCACAACGTATTTCTTGACATGATCGTTTTTTAGCGGCATCGAAAATTATTCTCATTTCGTCCATATTTTCTGCCAAAACCGTTTCCCTTTTAACAAACAATCAATAAATTAAAAAATAAAACTACCACTCCAGCACATGGGTGGGAATATTAGATTCATCTTGAAATCCAGAACTTTCTAGATCTTTTATTTTATCAAAAATGAGGAAGTATCGGAAAAATTAGGAGAACAGATGGCGCTAAGAATGTAAATACGGAGAAAAAGAGAAATAAGATGTTAGAGCATCTTTCTTTGGTCGTATCAGGCGTTTTGATTCCCTGACAAAATGTCACCGGACAAAATATCCCTGACACAATATATCCCTGGATAAAATATCCCCGTGACAAAATATCTCCAGACTAAATAACACCGAACAAAAGCCCCGATAATAAATTATCGAACCGATACTCCAATAAATAATATAACGATAAGGTGGCATGGCGCAAGTTTGACCGGATTAGGTTAGGTTATGTTAGGTTAGGTTATGTTAGGCTAGGTTAGGTTGCGCTGTATTGACTTGGGTTGGATTGTATTATGTTTGATCATGTGAGGTGTGGTTGGTAAGGAAGGGAACGTACGGCAAGGTAGCATGGCGCAAGTTTGACAGGGTTAGGTTAGGTTAGGTTAGGTTGAATAAAATATTGGAAAAAATTTCTTATAGCGATTTGTAGGGTGGGGGGGATATTTTGTCTAGGGATAT
>NW_020441538.1:0-1716 GCF_000699045.2 Agrilus planipennis
AACAAATTAACTAGTAAGGATACTTACTATCTTAAAAGCAAAAAAGAAGATAATATGCTATTGATGTTACTTCTTTTACATAGTTATGTAGACTTGGGAACATATTTTGTATACTATTGTCTACTCTTATTAAATTGTTAACCGATGATCTAACAACCGTAGGTGTTTATAGGCTATAAAGCTGTAAAGAATAGGAATGCACGTGTGTATTATTAAAGACAAAATTGCTATATAAATGTCTTCATTATATCAGAACTGAATAAATCAGTAGGTACGAGATTGTGAAGTTACAGTATACTTTGATACCATAAATGTCAAACAGGAAGGAAAATAATAGGTATAAGCCAGCAATCAATAAAATCTTTGATACATTAGCAACATTTTAAAAGTAAAAGTTGTGCGTATGTGTGTTCATTCGATAGATGGATATGGTACCTAAGTCAATGGGATGGTAGAGTCCATTTCAATTTGTTTGAATTGTAACCTTGAAGAAATCTGCGCGAAGATAGAAAGAATACACACTAGGCGTGAGCAAGACAGAAATAGTTGGAACAAGCTTGAACGAGCAGAGCTCTCGCTGGGCGGTCTTAGGAGATCGGCCAGAACTGTACAGTACTAGACGAAAATGTTTAGCAATTTCTTAAAACAAAAATGTATATAAATTGACAATAGGAAACAAAGCAAAAGTTTTATAGGTGTGTAGAACGTTAAGTTAATTCACTTGTTATTATTTTTGGCTAAATATGCTTTTAAATAAAGCATATTCTTGAATTTAGAGAGGCAGTTTAAATAATTTTGCGAATGGTACTGTACACTTTTGTCTAGTTCTCGTTCGGTGATCGGTGGAGAAATGAGAAATAAGAAAGAAATAAAACGAACAGTACATGCATTTTTGCAATTTTTTCGTTCGAAAATGTTCTAGTTCTTGCAGACTATCGTGTATAATATGGCCGTAAGTAGCACCGAATTCATATGTGTTTATAAATGCGGAGAAAAATCAAAAATATTCACATCATTGAAAGCACAGGCGGACCAGGTTTGTTTTATTTTCTTTGAGAAAAAGAGCCCTGACAATCGGACTGACAGATTCCGCCTTTTCACTTACGAAGTAATATACAAATCCCTAATAACGAACACGCTTTTCCAAGTTAAAGGCATTTCGCACAAAGTTTTGTATAAATAAATAGGGGTAACACACGTTTGTCATTTTAAGTAGGTAACTAAAATCGGATTTCTTAACTTTGAAAACTGTTTTCAAATGAACGTGGGTTTGGCAAGTTTATGAATAATTTATGGTGAAAATCTTTCGCCTTTAAGGTCGAGACTATCCATAAGTTCTGAACGTACGTGAAAAGTCCGGCATTAGGATGAAATAAATGGATTACCATATTTTACACGGGACGCCAAAGAGGCTGCTTTGGTCGAACGTAGAATATTACGTCGGTCACTTAGATATTTATTCGAGTGTCTAATGCCAAAAAGTATTGCAGACATCACAGAAATGAAACTCTGCAATATTATGTAGTGCATGCACGCTTTTCGGGCTTTACGTCGTCTTGCAAAGTAAATATACTAACATTTACGTCTGAACATTCAGCAATATGTCCCGAGATAAAATGTTCAGTCTCTCAGAGTCTTTCAGCGTCTCTCACAGTCTTTCACAGTCTCTCAGTTATTGCTTAGGTGTTTTTATGGATCTCTCACAGTCTCTGTATG
>NW_020441539.1:0-1097 GCF_000699045.2 Agrilus planipennis
TCTTATACACGGTTATCTGTTTTCAATCAAATGGAAACTTGATCTGGATTTTATCCATTAATCGAAATATACTTTAAAACCCTAGGTGGTGCCGGCAACAAGTAGGTGATTCCAAAAAATCCATCAAACTCCCTCTGAATAAAGCATGGGTCTGTTTTTGATTTTAATTAAAATCTGCAACCCCAAGAACTGGTTGGACACGCAGCTCCACTTGTTCCTATCTTAATCCAATGTTTATAATTTCGATACTTAGGACGGACACGTCAACTATTATCCTTATTATTCGCAATTTTGAACAGTATGTAAATAAATCACGGAAGAAAAACATTTATTCGTAATGATAATTACTTAAAGCATGCTACTGACTAATACAGTGTTTTAATTAATAATAATTTTATTATAAACTGGCAATGAGTGTTATTGCATGCAGATAAACGGTCCACTAACAACAATAGTAAGTGGAAATTGTATAACGTCATTGTTGATACGATTTCTCTTGCATCAGCACATTGCAGAGGACAGGATATTTATTATAAAATAAACACACACCTTACAACACCTTGCTGTTTATCTATCAAAAGGTAAGGTTCAGGTGCCTGCACGTACAAATACCATCAGCTTTCATACTTCGCTGTGAGTTAGTAACATGGTATGTGTTTAGCATGGGACTGTTTTACCTGACGGTGTTATGACTGCGATATCATTAAGATTTATCGCGAAATAAACAGCATCATTAAGCACTTCTAATAAAATATAGCGTCGATTTCTCATCAAGCACACCTGACAATAAACACGATCTTTGTGTATTCA
This sequence comes from Agrilus planipennis, assembly GCF_000699045.2. NCBI lineage: Eukaryota > Metazoa > Arthropoda > Insecta > Coleoptera > Buprestidae > Agrilus > Agrilus planipennis. Next base: position 811 of record NW_020441539.1, read on the forward strand.
TTTTTGCACATACCTCATGTTTAATAACAGCGTATGTTGTGCTATAAACAATAAAGAGGTAAAGTTTGTTCCAGGAATTAATTAATATACACATATGTGTAAATTCCTACCGAGCGGCATGGCCTAGAGGTCTAGACCATTGCTTAGCATTCGGGAGGACGCGGGTTCGATTCAGGGTCCGTCTGCCTTGGTCCAAGTTTTTCTGTGGTTTCCTTGGATCACTTAGGCAAATGCTGAGGCAATAATATTCCACAGATAATCTTTCATTCTCTTCTGTCTTCATTTCG
>NW_020441539.1:1476-2897 GCF_000699045.2 Agrilus planipennis
AAATTACATTTACATACCCACAAGCATATGAAAATCAACAAAATAATAAACTTTGAGCCCCCATAACTTTTCATGGGGGTGAGACCGCCGCAAAGTTTTTATGGTACAGTGGTGGGGGAGACCTCCTCTTTCGATCCCCCCTGCCCGCACCCCCCTTCGGGGTGGTGGGATAGTCTAGACCTTTACCACTAACTTTACTTAAAGCGTGCCCTAAACACAAGTTATGTATCAACATAATTAGTGGTTTATTTTCTACGTAATAATAATCCGATTTATAATGATTTCGTCGGCTGTGTTAATAAAACGAGTTTGTGTCATCATTTTCCCCTTAGTTTCTGGCGGGAACGCTGAATAATTCTGTAGTAATACGGTGTAATTTTCGTTTGCTTTAAGAAGTTGTATAACAGAAGCCATGACGCTCCTAAATCAAATTTCGTACGCTTAGAAGTTAGGCGTCGGTCTAGTGAGAGCGAGCTGGCAAAGGCAGGTGATAAGGTGAGGGTCGACCATCGCGACGTCTTAAGACGCCACCGCGGCACAGTGGAATCCAATGGCAAAATATGCGGAACAGTAAATTCACGTTTCACAATAAATTTTTACGAATCAAATAATTGTGCCTACAAATTCCAAAAACCCGTCAAACAAAATCAAAATAGTGTATTTGCTACAAAGAAACCTTTTGTTATTTTACCAGCTTCGGCTTCGCTCGCATTCATGTCAGATCATCGACGACCACATAAATCTAATTTTTCTATCCCTTGGGAGCAGTATTTTTTTTCTAGATAAAAGGTACTCTATGTCCTTCTATGTACCCCTGACAAAATGTGTACAAAATTTCATGGCGATCAATTAAGTAGTTACGGCGTGAAATCGTAATAAACAAACAAATTTACATTCGTATTTATAATAATAGTTAGGATTAGGATTTATCAATCATCACTAAAGTTTAATCATCAAATGATATTTAGCTGACATGGATATTTAACATTATCTGTTATCAATGAGTAATTAATGTGACAGTTGCTTGCTTTTTAATTGAAACCGTTATCCAAATTATGAAATATTTGAAACCGCTAAAATATTTGCATATTTATGACACAATCTCACAATTGTTTGTTATAATTTGGATTACATCACATGTGAGTAGTCGTCAGTAGACCCCAAGAAAACAAAATGCTAAGTGATTCTGTTTCTACTACATTTCGCTATCTTACTGGGACTTCTTCAGGCTCCTATAATAATTATTATTATTATGATTCACTAAACCTTTAAAAAGTTATTGAAATTTTAAAAAATTGTCATTTTACACTTCATTTTATGCAGGTTCGTTAACCGAACAGATTAAATTTAGTTTTATTAACAGAAAAAAAGCTACCAGAAATTTCAAACTTTTATAATAAGTAACTTGAACTCTGGAGAAT
>NW_020441540.1:0-1696 GCF_000699045.2 Agrilus planipennis
CATTCAGTCTCTCTGTGAGAGACTCGAATCTCTGAATTAACAATTTTATAGTTCGAGTCTCTCATACAGAGACTGTGAGAGATCCATAAAAACATTTAGGCAATAACTGAGAGACTGTGAAAGACTGGAAAGAGACTGAAAATTTTTGTCTAGGGATAATAAATGAAACCTTTTAACGTCTCAACAATTCGTATTAAGGCCCTTTTTACTTTGTCCTTTATTAAGCGCCTGTGTGTATTATAAGAATCGTAAAGACACGTTGATGTACTTTTAAATATATTTATTCATAATTTAGTTACATTTATTCGCGTATAAGCCACTCGACGTTGTAATACCTTTTCTCGTTAAGATTCTCAGACACCAACGTAAAATTGAAATTTTCGAGTTGACTCAATTTGGTAACGTTTAAGTGAATCAAAACTTCAATGTTCTGCTTTATCTTGCGGACTCCGTCGATGAATATCATATTAGGGAAGGCAACAGCACGGGAATTAACATCTACATCATATAAAACATCTTCTGTGTATAGTTGCTCGATGTCGCCTCGACAGTCATCTCTCACATTATCAACAGCAAAATACAGCAGTTTAGAGCCAACAAAAGTTTCTGTGGCTGGAATAATCAATAAATGAATCTAGTTGTACTTCAACACCAAAATCAACTAAAATACATACACTAATACAATTATAATTGTAATTAGTAGTGGAAATGTAAACCGCAAGGGGGTAACATTAATTTTATAAAATTTACGCCAAAAACAGTTTCATAGTGAGATATTCAGATACTCTTTCAGTATTTTGATTACGGGTATGTAGGGTTCTTGGATGTTTAGGTTTTAAGTTTAAAATTATTTAGAATTATCATGATTAACGGTTTTAGTGGATTTTGGAGTGTTTGTTGGGCTTGTCTACATGTGCTGGTATTAAATATGTGGCGGATTTGAATTCATGGACCCCGAAAACGGTGAACACAATCAGATCCCCAGGCCTATTTTTTTCAATGTGTGGATTGTTTTCTAAGCATATGACGCCTGATTTACAAGAACGTCGCACATGTACGCTAGACAAAAATTTTCAGTCCCTCAGAGTCTTTCAGCGTCTCTGAAAGCGTCTCTCACAGTGTTTCACCAATAACAAATAGGCGAGATAGGTTGGTAGGACACCTTCTCAGGCACAATGGTCTAACGGTTAGACCAATTACACGTGTACATACAAATATTTTTATGTATGAATTAACACGAACATTTACATCCACAGACTCACTGGAGAAAACAATTCACTGTTAATAACTCATTCTCGAATTACAAAAAAAATCTTTGGTATAGTAACTCGAAGGGTGCACGTCTTGCCGATGACCTACCAAAATATTGCGCCTGCGCCCCACGTTGGCTATGACGGGTCTAACCAGAAACATATTAGAGGCAGAAATAGGAGTTAAGAGGAGTAAACGTAGACTTAGATTAGATTACTGTTCGTACCCGAGATAAAAATGTTCAGTCTCTCAGAGTCCCTGAACGAGAGACTCGAGTCGCTCATAGAGAGTGTAGTTTTTCTCTCTATTAAACCAAATAACTAACCAAAATAGAAAGTTTTTTATTTTCTAAGACTATGCTCGCTTAGTATGACGTGTTTGTCATTTTCCCTTCGATGTCATTATAAGCCAATTCTACTGTAATTATATTTCATAAATAGATGTT
>NW_020441541.1:0-1805 GCF_000699045.2 Agrilus planipennis
CAAGGAAACCACAGAAAAACTTGGACCAAGGCAGACGGACCCGGAATCGAACCGGCGTCCTCCCGAATGCTAAGCAATGGTCTAAACCTCTAGGCCATGCCGCTCGATAGTCCTAGTTGCAACTTAAAAAACTTTTGGGTGTTTCATTCCCACCAGCCAGTAATGCTGGTGGGCGGGCAGTCCCTCCGGACTACGCCGGAAGGTAGGGCGGAAAGCCCTCTTTAGTCTGCTTTCAGGAATCGTGGGAATGGGTGGGTGGTGGTTCGGGTGAGAAAGGTGAGAGGGACGAAATGGAGACAGAAGAGAGTGAAAGATTATCTGTGGAATATTACTGCCTCAGCATTTGCCTCAGTGATCCAAGGAAACCACAGAAAAACTTGGACCAAGGCAGACGGACCCGGAATCAAACCGGCGTCCTCCCGAACGCTAAGCAATGGTCTAGACCTCTAGGCCATGCCGCTCGGTAATATATACGTACCTCCTCATTTGTAACCTTTTATATCTACGGATGAGGATTCATCATTGGCTTGTAAAACCACATTTCGAACGCTTCTCACCGTCCACGTTTCAGACATTACCATACACCTTTAATAATCTTTTTCAAATTTCTAAATTAACCGTTCTTTTTATTGAAGGCGTCTGGGCCCTGTGCTATCCTATGATTTATAACTTTACTGCTCCTGAATTATCTGACTTCCTAAGATACCGAAAATCTGTAACTTCTTGGAATTTTTCGTCTCCTATCTTTATATTCACCCTTCCTTCAATACCGCCTCCATTTATTATTTACAATGTACCATGTTGCTGGTCTAATCAATGAAAGCAGTTCAGCTCAATATTGCGGTGTCTGGATTCAAATGAACAAGAATTTACCCATTTAATTACATTTATTTTCTGACCACGATTATTTATCTGCAGGCATGACCAATATCCCACTAGAAAAGCAGGGAGCTTCCCCAAATGTACCGAGTTGCAACGACGAAGGTTCCGTGTCCTTTACAAGTACAGCTTTTGTTGATAACTCATCTACGGCCTGCGATGCAGACCTGTCCAGCAATTGGAGTCACTCAGTAGAATCCATAACACATTTACGAATCTACTAACAAATCAAGAATCAGCAGTCCCAAGCCATCGACAAGCATTGATTCAGATGCTGTTCAAATTGCTTACAGGTCGTTTGTCGCCATTGCCAAAGGACGATCAGCAGATCGAAAAAAAGAATGTGGAAAAAGTGAAATTGTAACATCACCATTCCTACATAATTTCTATTGAAGAAAAAGAGAAGTAAAAGAACATTAAAGAGAAAAATAGGAGAATAGAAAGTAGGAATACAACAGGAATAGAAGAACGCCAAAGGAGAAAGTGGAGATAAAGCTATTATGAATAAGGAACCATTATCAAAAAAGTCACAATGAAGATTGGATTGTGTGATCCAACTATCATGAAGGTAGTGACATTGCTGATGTTACTACATGACTTATCGGTACTGTTAGGTATCACTTGCAAGGATTGCATTTGTGATTATGCAGAAATTGCATTTTTGACTTTTCATATTGATTTTAAACTTTGTTGATTTGACTAATTCATAAATAAATTCAGATTTCTTGCAGTAGCTGTTCAGACCAGGGTACATTTACGTGCCGTTTCCTTGAAACATTAAGTTGGAAATACAAATATTCAAAATAGGTTGGTTTATACAAATATTATATGTAAGTGGTTTGGGTGTAATTTTAGGGTATCGACCTTTGCAGATAACAATATCTTTAAGTTACTTTATCTTCAATTATTTAAATAATATTAGGAAC
>NW_020441542.1:0-1672 GCF_000699045.2 Agrilus planipennis
ATCTTTTTATTAGCGTGACTGATAAAGTAAAAATGGATGCTAAATTAGCTGCGTTATTTTTGATGGAGGATGAGGACGAAGAGGACTTGATTCAGTTGTTGCGTATGAAACGGGCTAAAACATCAACTATATACCGGACAAGACAGGAAGAGGATTATTTCAAAATACTGATCAAATCACATTTACAAGGCGACGAAAAGAAGTTTAGAGAATTCTTTAGATTAAACCATAATCAATTCAAGTTTGTGTTAAACCTTATTACGGAAGATCTTGTAAAACCTTACACTCATTTTGTGAAATATCCGATATCACCAGAGGAAAAGCTTGCGGTTACATTAAGGTGAGTCATAAAAATTCCGGTTTTACTAAAATCAAAATTTATTTCTAAAATTAAGCTCCCTAAATCTAAAAATTCACAGATTAGTTAAAATATATTCGTTTTCCATATCGTCGGACAGTTGTAGCTGTGTTACCACTTGCAAAATATTTATTTTAGCCTGAGCAGTTTTATGAGCTGGCATTTTTTTAACTGTCATAGAGATACTAGGCATAAATAAAACAACATCATCTTCGTTATCTTTCTGCCTAGCAATATTTTCTAACAATTCTAGCCTCTGCTTAGATCGTTGCTCTAAATTATCCAATATTCTGTTTTTGTTACTTAGTACTGACGAATTTGGGGTTGAACTTCGGGACTTTGGGGTAGATATTTTAAGAATTTTGGTGGCAGGTTCGCTGTCTGAAAACTCATTTTGAGTCGGAGAAAGTAAAGAAATATCTTCCTCACGAAAACTAAGACATATCTGCGAATCAGTGTCTTCTTCATTGGTACATTCGGTATTGTTGATCGATCTGTAAATAAAATTAAAGATTCAAGTAATTTATTCTCTTAGTAAATTAGTCATTTAAACTTACTGCCTCTCATGGCTCACGTAATCTAAAAACCCCAAAAATTTATAAAGATGCCACTTTGGTGGACGATCAACAGTAGAGCTACCAGTTCCTAGTTTTTTGCGTTTATGTTTTAAGTAATTATCTCTTATGTTTTTCCAGCGACCTTTACATACTTCACCTAATAAAATACGGATGTAAAATATCACAATGCCTACTTCATGACAAAGAGTGGTATGTTCTTTTTGTATTTAAAATACTTCATAATAAAATATTTTTAAAGCATGCAGTAAAATAAAAATTTAATAAATCACTTAAATAATAAATTTAAAAGATTTCATAATAAAATAGTTCGTGTCTTTTGTATAATTATTAATAAAAATAATTAGAAAACACTATTTAAACAATTTACCAAAATTTATGTTAACAAATTAAACAACAAAACAAACAGCTGGCAAAAATAAAATACAACAGCCAAAACACACAAAGAAATAACAACAACAATAACAATAACAATGACAATAATAACAATTTATAACACGAGAAGAGAACTTACTAAACAGACTGTCGAATGCAGAGAACACCGACGAATTAATTCTAATAGGGATGTTAGGAATATTTATAGTAGGAAAATGTTACTAAAAAGAGATAGAATATTCAAGATAGACAAAGATAAAGGTAATAAGGGTTGAAGATACGAGTTTACAGAAATAGTAGAATTGAAGAGGTTGAACTGTATAGAATTTGACGTTAGGTAATTAAGGGAAAAGCCAGCTATTAG
>NW_020441543.1:0-1672 GCF_000699045.2 Agrilus planipennis
TATTAGGTATTTCCTTTAAGATTGTGACCGACTGTAGAGCGTTTGTAATGACTGTGAAAAAGAAGGATTTGTGTGTGCGGGCAGCCAGGTGGGTTGCATTATTAGAAGAATATAATTATCAAATTTGTCATAGGTCAGGGAAAAATATGCAACATGTTGACGCGTTAAGCAGGTATCCAGTGCCCAGTACAATGTTAATAAATGAGAGTGAAGTCGATTTGATTACGCGTCTGAGAAGCGCGCAAGAGAAAGATAAAGAGATAGCAAAAATAATAGACGCCACAACTCGTAATCAAGCCGACGGTTACTTAATAAGAAATAGAATATTGTATAGAATTGTAGGTGATGATATGCTAATTGTTGTACCTAAATGTATGCAAGCCCAGGTAACGCGACAAGCTCACGAGCGAGGACACTTTGGTATCAATAAAACTGAGGCGATTCTAAAGAAGGACTTTTGGTTTAAGGGCCTGCGGCAAAAGGTCGAGCAGGTAGTGGCTAGTTGTATAAACTGCATTTTAGCCGAGAGGAAGCACGGCAAACAGGAAGGGTTCCTTCACATTATCGATAAAGGAGATTTACCGCTACAAACATACCACATAGACCACATTGGACCCATGACTAATACGAAGAAAAAGTATCAGTATATCCTGGTAGTGATTGATGCATTCACAAAATTCATATGGTTATATCCAACAAAGTCGACCGATGCAGCGGAAGTAATTGATCGGTTGCGCAAGCAGGCAGCAATCTTCGGAAACCCGCGAAGAATTATATCAGATCGTGGGACAGCCTTTACCTCCAACGCTTTCCGTTCATACTGTGAAGAAGAAAATATTGGGCATGTCACAATTACAACAGGTGTACCACGAGGGAACGGACAGGTAGAAAGGATGAATCGTACCCTTATACCACTACTTACCAAACTTACTGCTCCTGTTCCGGAAAATTGGTACAGATACGTCGAAAAGGCTCAACAATATTTAAATACGACGCCTTCCCGGAGCACAGGTAAGACACCTTTCCATCTACTTTTTGGTGTCAATGCTCGATTTAAGGACGATAACGAAGTAAAGGAAATATTAGAACAAGAATGGGCTAATAGATTCGAAGAAGAAAGAAACGAGTTGCGAGATGAAGCGAGAGAAAATATTGCCGAAATACAGAGGGATAATAAAAAAAGATATGACAAACGGAGAAAAGTAGCCAGACAGTACCAAGAAGAAGATTGGGTCGCAATTAAGAGGACTCAATTTGGACCAGGTCTCAAACTGAGAGCTAAATTTTTAGGACCATACAAAATTCTAAAAGTTTTAAGAAACGACCGGTACGTGGTACAAAAGATAGGAGACCATGAAGGGCCAAACCAGACGTCGGCTTCTGTAGACCATCTAAAGCCATGGACAGCAGGGATAGAAAGCGAGATGGACGACAATGAAGAAGACGAAGACAACATCTGAGGTCAGATGTTTTACGCAGGATGGCCGAATGTAGTAACATAAGATATTATTAAGAAGTTAGGGTAGAAATATTGAGCAGTTGTATATGTGTGTGTGTGTGTCCGTAGTTCTAAGAAAATTCAAGTAGGTTAAGTTGTAAAGTCAAACCAGATGTTTTTTTACTAGATGCTAAGGGTAGTTTTTAAGTTGTTTCCTGTAAGGAGAAATCGGTC
>NW_020441544.1:0-1682 GCF_000699045.2 Agrilus planipennis
AAGTATAGAAAAAACATGGTAAATTTTCGGAAACTGGTACGATCATAAAAAATTCTGTTTATCTCTTGTGATAATCAGGTTGCAAATGGTTTCAAATTATTTCTACGAACTGAAATTAATTCATTCGAAATTAAGTTAGGAAGTAAATTAATTTTACTCAATAAAGGTGTTGTAATAAAAGGTCTGTAATAAACACCTCGTAGATTCATTTTGTATATGACGTTTATATTTACATTTTAATTAAGCCCTGTAATAATCGCCAGGTTTTACTTAAACGAGAATAATTAAACGTTTGGATAGACAGTTTCTACAGCCTGGGACAGTTTTATATGTTAAATGGTCATACGCTGGTCATTCTATGATGCAGTATGAGAATACAAACTATTTCTAATTAGTTACATTATAACTCAAATTACTATTATTATAATTATATTCTATTTTATACAATTTAAAATCAATTAGCTCCAATAGAAAATAGAAACGTGTACGCAATGAATACTCCAATAAAGGAATATTTATTATAGGTCGGTATACTAGTTAAACCCATTCAATTCCTGACGGTCAGACGTCATTGTTGATGGTACATATTTGAAGAAGAAGCAAACAAATTGTTGTTACATTTTTAAAAAAACAATTGAATGGGTTTAACATCTAAATAGGTATATATAGCGTTCGCACCAACTCAAATTTAAAGTTGACTTAAATTTATGCAATTAAAAAAATACGATTTTGAGTCGATCGTTCGAAAAGTTCAATTTGTAGGTAAATGGAATAATTATAAAAGCTTTTGTTAGTTACTCAAAATTGTGTATATGAATATTATAAAGCTTTAAAAATTACTTGTACTGTTTAAATAATTGTATTGTAAGTCACCTACTTCTGTTTTCAATTCCGTGACTGACAGACAGACATGAAATTCGAAGAATATGTTTGTGCTTGAATATATTGTTTTAGACCAATAATTAATAATATAATCAAAAATCTTTTTGTATAATTTAAAAATAACATTATTTCGATATACATACTTATTCAAACTTTTCCTTTGTAATAGGTATTCTTTGTTCGGGTTTTATCAATTGTCATTATTATCAACGTTATTACTTCAGCTAAGTCAATTAAAACCGGAAACTGTTGCGTTTCTCATGTGAAAGGTAAATAACGTGTGAGATGGACAATAGGGCGGATCACGCGCCTTTTGATGAGCTTTGGTCTCTTATTGCACGATAAAAGGAATTATATAAAGTTGTACAATAGTTTTTGTTAGTTAGAGAGAGAGTTGCAGTTGCAGTCAGTACCAGTTGTTACATAGTAAGTTAGCTAGTTAGTACAAATAGTTTTTAAGTCGTTGTGCTTCTGTGTGGTTAATAGTAAGTAAGAAAGAAGAAAGAAGCACCTGTAGTTTTAAGGAGTGTCGCCTTAACCTGGGCGACAACAGATAAAGATAGAAGTCGAAAAATTACAAGATGTTGCTAATTTTCGGTATCTAAGAAGTCAGATAATTCAGGATGAAAGGAGTAGTAGAGATATAAAATCGGTTGTCTGTAAAGTCGGTTTACTGACGATAGTTGAACGTGACAACGTCATAATAAAATACTGATAGAATGGTTTCATTTTTCAAAAGAAAATTTTAATTTTATTTGTTTGATAGATATTTTGTATGGATATAGAGAAGGAGGTAAATG
>NW_020441545.1:0-1657 GCF_000699045.2 Agrilus planipennis
TATCGTGAGCAAATCTTAACAGTAATCTAATCTAGGCCTTTTAAGTCTTCTTAACTCCTGTTTCTGCTTCTAATAAGTCTCTAATTAACCCTTCACGCCCAAAATGGTGTATTGTTCCCTTAGTGGTCCCTGTACTCCTATTCTTTCTAGTATCTCCTCATTTCTAACCTTTTCTGTCCACGTTTGGTCCTTCGAGCCGGATCTATTTAGCAACTTTGGAAGTTAATCAATGTTTTGAATTAAAAAACACTTCAATAAATAAAAACACGATAGTTCATCGACCACCTTCACAGGAAAATCATCTCTTCCGAACGAGCTGTAATAGACTAATAGATTTGTTAAGAACCATCGTGTTTTTATTTATTGAAGTGTTTTTTAATTCAAAACAACGTTATTCGCATCATTTCGAACGCTTCTAACCTTTTGTTTCGATTTGATTTTTAGAATTGACTGACGGAGCACCCTGTACATTCATTTCCTCCTTAATTCCCATTCACTTTTTGGTATAACGCTTTACAATAATTGCTTTGTCTTTACAATGACGTGAAATTATGTTGTTGCAGAATGCGTTGTGTTGAGATTTCAATTAGCATTAGTGGTGAGTGCAATATAAACATTCTTTTGATATAGAAACTTCGTGTCTATAGAAATCCACTGTGGAACTGATGTAACTATGCACAGGCCCATTGTTACACACGTTTTATACACAGAGTAACAAAACCAATTTGTTATGGATACTCGGTCGCATGTTGTACTCAAATCCATTGTTCCCTTAAATAACACAACGTACTATTATTCTCATTGCAGAGATCTTTGAGTTTCAACAGGGTTGCTTTGATGAATTTTACATGATCTTGAAATTGTAGCTACCTTTATCACTAGGTATAAAAAGGGTTGCCACCTATGAAAGTCAGGTACAAAATTATAAAGTTTTTCTTATCTTTCTTCTTCTATCAGGAGGTAGTATTTAAGAACTCCTAATGATGGAAACGATATTTTGTCTTCAAAATCCTTCATTAGTTGTACAAATTCACCTTCATATCTCAAAATGTAATGACCTTGTCTTTATTCAGAGCTTAAATATAAACACACGAGCGCTTGAAAAAAGTTATCATTGCTTTCAGTGCTGCTCCACTCGCAGCTCACATTTCAAGCACAAACAAGCCTTTAGACATAAGCGAGATATAAAAATGAATGTGAATTGTTTGCTTTGCAATGTCAGATGCTTCTGCGGCTAATGGATTAGACCTATGGCGTTAGAAGAATAATTTGGGAAAAAGTATAAACATTTCTTGTAAATTACCCCTCTGTTAAGATACAAGAAATCCCAATTTTTATCCTAAAGAAGTACCCACCAAAGAATTGCTTGTTTAGTATATAGTAGCAAGAAGGAAGAAATGATATAATCAATGTTCTAATAAACTGGTGTATTAGATTGATTTATTTCGTTAAAAATAAAATTTATTGTACCACTAACTATCTGGCAGCTTTTTGTGCAATCGTGTATTTTGTTAGGATTTGGGAATGATAATAAGAAAGTATATTAAATCAAGTGTACAGAACTGTTTATTATTAATAGTTGTACACAGGTAGGTAGTACAGAGAAGACTAAGTACTCTGTTCAGTGTTTAATTTATTAACAATAAGTGGGGGTATG
>NW_020441546.1:0-1669 GCF_000699045.2 Agrilus planipennis
TTCACCATGACAGAGTGTGTAATTAAAGATTAAAATCAGTCGGAGGGTGCCTCTTGTCGGCACTATACCCAGTTTTTTACCTTTTGATAGCATTCTCTTTTTCAAATTCATTTTTCTTCAAATTTAACTAATTTAAACAATGGTAAGCACAGTATATCAATATTGTCTTTGTAATTTGTACATATTACTATGACACCTTAGCGGTTACGTTAGGTAGTGCCCATCTCTATTATCAAAATTTATTAAAATTTAACCCATTCACACGTGTTAGCTAGAAACTAATTAACAACGAGTAGACAGAAATAGAGCGAATTCGCTCTGTAATATGATATATGTATCTTTATATTTTCGTAATTTTTTTTCTTATTGTAATTTTTCGTTACCTTTATTATTATTTTTCCCTGCATGTTTTACAAGTAGATTTGATAATAACTAGTATTGCTTACTCTAACAAACATATTGATCATAATGAAGTATACTACATAGATAGGGCCGTCGTGTAGGCTAGTCGCTTATTTGCAAATAAAAAAAAATTGCGCCCTTTTCTATAGCATACAAGATATATAAACACAGTATATAAGCGAATCCAATTCAAAATATATTAATTTAGTTAAGAACATTGCTTAACACAACATTTTCAATTAATCATAAATCACGAACATCAAATATTTAATGTATTTAGAATTTCATTTCCAATAGATATGTGACTCCGAGTCAATTAACTGTTTTTGACACAGTGTGAAAGTTAAAAAATGTACTTTCATTCTCTTCTGTCTTCATTTCGTTCGTCTCATCTTTATCACCCGAATTTTTATTTGTATATTGTTTATCTCTTTTATGTGTGTGTCGTTAATGTTATTGTAGTGCAGGGGTCAGCAAACTTTTCACCTGGAAGAGCCACTCCTAATAAAAATATTGTTTGATGAATTTCAAAGACCCACGATTTTTTAATTCGGCTTTTACAAAATTGAAATTATGAGAATGGTGACCTTGAAATTCTCTAGAAAGTTTATCCGACACATAATTAGTTGTTTGACTAAATTTTGATTGGTTATTTGGTTTTTTAGCTTTAGGTTCTTTATTAAGTTCAAAGAACAGGAAACTTGCTCGCACGAATATATTGACCCAATAATTGGCAGCATATCAAAAGCCAATTTTTTATTTGATCGTAGCATTCCAGAATACTATTCCAGGTATCAAAAATTAGTACCTCAGGCTTAGGGATACCTTTTAGTGCTGTCCACATATGCTGCGATATCAAAAGACATTTATACCCTTCCAGCTCTTCTAAGCTACTAGTTAGTAAATTTCGAACTCCACAAATATTTTCCTTTTAAATCTAGTAATTGGATTTCAAATGAACTAGGATTGATATTAAATGGAGTAAAATTTAGTTTTTTGCTATTTTCTTTGACAGGATTCGCAATGAAAGCCAAGGTAGGCTTATTAATTTAGAGATGATCAAGTCGTTCAGCAAAGTCATCTTTCACTGTTTTGATCGTAACCATCAGTGTCAATAGAAGCATTGTTTTCATCCCGATAATTCCTTAATGTTTTTCTTCTTCTTCTGCCAAAAGCAATTTTATTTTCAAAGTCAACTACTTCTTCTAGACCGTTCGGAATTACCTTTAATTTTTTTTTTTGAGGAAATTGAGGAGTTGAATTATCT
>NW_020441547.1:0-1877 GCF_000699045.2 Agrilus planipennis
ACTGTGTCCTTCTTAAGTCTGAGCAACAACAGTATTAGCGTTATAGACCCTGCAGCGTTTGATAACATGCCAAACCTGAGGACTATTGAAACGGAATTCAACAAGATTTCCATGTGGAGCCCCAGCTGGTTCACCAACTCCCCCAACATTGTAACCGTGTCTTTTGCTCACAACAAAATTGCGTCCCTACCGGGAAACGCCTTCGCAAACCTTAAGGGCACCCATGAGTTAGACGGTTAGCCGGTTGGCACCGCAATCAATCTTTCCAACAACAAAATATCCATGATTGACTCTCTGGCGTTCCAAGGGATGGGACAGATTGGTTATTTGGATCTCCACAAAAATTCTATCAAAATGCTTCCCACAAACGCTTTCTTCGTCTTTACCAAGAGTTGGAACGCTTATTCTCGACGAAAATAATTAGGATTGTTTGAGTGAAGATTTCCTCAACAGTTTACCACCTGTTAACTACATTTCGGCCAACGGAAATTCCTGGAACTGCAGTTGTTTAGATGCGGTCAAATACTGGTCAAAAATGCACGCACGAGTTATCAGTGTCCAAATGGACGATATGAATTGTACGACAAAGAAGATGAAGGAAATCTTGGATTTTGTACAAAAAATGAAAGATGAAAACTAAATTTGCTTCCATGAAGTTCCAAGCTCTCCCCAACACCACTGATAGGTTTTACTCACAGCTTCGCTCGATTCGATGACCTGAATACGTGTCAAGGATCGTCGACGATCATATAAAACTAATTTTTCTATCCCTTGAGAACAGAATTTTTTTTCCCTATGTCCTTTTCTGTACCCTCGACAATATTTGTACAAAACAGAAATATTCCACCCTGCACTATTATCGTGATGATGATGAACATTTTTTAACGTCTGGCATATTGACTAAAAATTTAACAGACTTTAAAGTCACTGTTGTTACAATAAACTAGTGTAAGGTAATGATTAGGCAACATCTAAATAAAGTAAACTCGCCACAGACCGTAAACTATTTATGTTACATAATTCCGAAATGGAATCTGTATACGTAAGTATACTTATGTACAGACATTCATTTGCTGAAGAAAAAGAGGGAAAACAATTCAAAGCCCGAGTACAATCTGAGGAATTCGTCCTTGACGCGAAGAAAAGTAAACGGCATAGGTAAAACGCGGAAAACGATATAATATTTTCATAATATGGCACATAGAAATTCATAAAATTAATCATGGTATCTACCTATAGAATAAAATTAAAGTTACGACAATATTTTAGAAAATTATTTGGTTTTAATGCTACATAAATAAATATAATATAAAGACGAAAAATTAGAAGAAGTGGCTGATTTTAGATATCTAGGAAGTCAGATAAGTCAAGACAGAAGGAGTAGTAGGGATATAAAGCAGAGGATAGCGCAGGGTCGAGTCGCCTTTAATAAAAAGAAGTCACTTCTATGCTCGCGAACGGTTAATTTATAATTTCGAAAAAGATTGTTAAAGGTGTATGTTTGGAGCGCGGCACTGTACGGGTGCGAAACATGGACAGTGGGCACGGCAGAGAAGAAAAGGTTACAAGTGTTCGAAATGTGGTATTACAGGCGAATGATGAGGATACCGTGGATAGAGAAGGTTAGAAATGAAGAGGTATTAGAAAGAATAGGAGAACAAAGGACTCAATGGAAGTCAATAAGAAATAAATTGGTAGGACACCCTCTCAGGCATGAAAGTCTAATCAGAGACATATTAGAGACAGAAACGGGAGTTAGGAGGGGTAGAGGTAGACCTAGATTAGATTA
The DNA here is from genome assembly GCF_000699045.2 of Agrilus planipennis. Classification (NCBI taxonomy): domain Eukaryota; kingdom Metazoa; phylum Arthropoda; class Insecta; order Coleoptera; family Buprestidae; genus Agrilus; species Agrilus planipennis. The sequence continues at coordinate 1,790 of NW_020441547.1, forward strand.
CTGTTCGCAAATAATTAAGGATGTGTGCTGTTCTAGTTTTAGGGAAATGCGAAGATTAGCTCAGGATAGAAAAAAGTGGAGGTGCGTA
>NW_020441548.1:0-1655 GCF_000699045.2 Agrilus planipennis
TTATTGAACTTTTTATATGTATTAATGGATGAAATCTAAGAACAAAAATAAGTTTTGAAAAGCACTTTGCGCCATCTGCTAGACAGTAGTAGTAGTAGTTTACCAAAAATGAATTCAGAATTTAAAAGTTTAAATCACTAAAGAAATTGTCCAAATAGAAAGATAAACGCCAGTGTGGAACAAAGCTTCCTTAGTTGGGTGATCTCCAGATTTCAAACTTTATTACTCGTGAAAACCTAATAAAATATCAGATAAAAAAAAATGAGCTTTACTAATAGAAATGAATTTTCCACCAGATAATATTATTTTCTTTTATCTAAACGAAGTCTGTTCCACATAATTGAAAGTTTACGTAATTTCTATAAAAAGAGATGTTTTTTCGTGTTGCTTCTTGATATCAGGAAACACTTCGGAAAAGTTGGCAAAATTAACCCTCTTTTTTGCTGCCATCTATTAACGGAATGTGGAAATATAAGGATTTCCACAGTAATGGAAGCCGTTAAGGTACCATCTGATTGGATAAAACTTTCGGCCATTATGAATTTCTTGACGTTTCGCATAATAAATGACTGCGTTGGCCTGCCTCCTCAGGCGCTTGTACCAATCAAGGAGGGGAGGGTTTGGCAACTGACGGCAGCCATAGCAAACTAGGAGGGGCCCCGATCGCATAAATTAAACAAAGTTGGCGGTTGCTAGATGGAGTAGCTATTCCGAATGGGAATCAAATTGAACTTGGGGTGTACGCGATGCCTCAAAGGAAACAACTCACCCGAGAATTTCCACCGATTCCACTTTTCACAATTGTGTCCTCCAGCTTCTTCATATCTGTCGTTTTAATGCAACTGTCTTGGAATTTATTAGTCTAACTAGTGCGGAAGGGTTTGTTCAAATCAAGTTAAATTTTGAGTTGGGAGTTGAAGAGAGAAGAATATGCTGTAAAATATTCATCTGAATCAATTTGTGACTTTTCAAGGCATAAAAGTTAATATTTTGAAATAAAATGTTATGCGTTTTTAACGTTTTCAATATTTCTTGATCTACGTAAATAATAAGTCAGTGACTATTTCTTAAAACGTAGTTCTTGGAAAATTCGTCACTCAAGAAAAATACAGGATCAAGACTTCTGCCGACGGATTGTTCACATAGAAACACAACCAAAAATATTTTTTAAGTCTAAAAATACACACCTCCATTTACATTCACAACCATATTGTTATTCATGAAATAAATGGAACAATGGTACGCATTGTGTTGCTAAACTCCTTGATTTAGGTAGGCAACTAAAATTTTGTCAGCCACGTCTTTCTGTTAAAGAGCCCATTGTATTTTAATCGTTCAGCAACGTGGAGGACCATTTAAACTAATTCTAGAGTCACACAGGCATTAAGGTCAAAACAATAACCGTTTACATCTGTTCCTATTAATCACAATGCTACATAAATTTTACAAACACTTGTAATGCAAATAGCGTTTTGTAGATACTCGTAGAAATTTAATTATTCATACTTGTAAAGCGGATGTTTTCAATGAATAAATTTGTACCAATTTTATTAAACATTGTGTCCACAACGTTTCGGTACCTTTTTTAAACGACTACGTAAGGGAGCTGCTTTACAACTTAATTTCGTGAATATATTTATTGAAATCGTATTTCT
>NW_020441549.1:0-1655 GCF_000699045.2 Agrilus planipennis
TCTTTCGCCTTAAACCGGATCCGGCCCGGATCCTTGTAGGACCTGCCTTAACAAATTTACAGTCGCATACGTGTAGCTACGTACATTGGACAAAATCTAAATAAAACTACAAGGACTAGGACTAGGAATTGAACTTATTCCTTAATGTTTTTCTGTTTCTTATAGCATATGAAATTGTAGTAGGTGGAATATGATCCCTTAAGATTTCTTGATCATAAACTCTTTTTGTATTAAATAACTCAACCTTCTTAATTGTTTAATTCTTATGTATCAAGAGAAAAAGATGAATTCAAAAAAAAAATTACCTCCATTTGGTCCTTCTGTTTTGAAACCACGTTTTGACTTGAGCGTCGGTCATTTTCAGACTTTTTGCAAGCGCTGCCCTCTCGGCTGAAGCAAGATATTTCTGTTTGTGAAACCTCTTTTCCAATTCGGCTATTTGAAGTCTCGTAAACGATGTTCGCGGTTTCTTTCTCTTTGGGGGTGTGCGATTTTGATAAGGATGCCCGATTCGTCGAACCATTGGGAACGCTAGAATAAAAATATACATATAATAAATATCTATTTATGGATATTATGCCAATAAATGATTGTCAAGTCTTGTGGGAATGGAACAAGTGGAATCAATAAAAAGAACCCTCGGTCTTTTTTGTGTTGATGCACGTTTTTTCTTTACACTGGCAGTATGAACGTCCTGTGTTGCGTTCTAATAGAGGGTAATGATAGGGAACTGTACCGCAGCACCGGTAGGACCCCTCCTCCTCCGCCAAACTACCGCTTTGTCGTAATTATCGGCCATTTTGAATTTTATAATAAAAATGATGATTCTGTACGCGGTGAGCTTTTATATTAAGCTATTAGGGAGCAACAAATTATTGTTTAATTTGGTGGCAACCGGAATGTTGTTATTTAGTTACAATTATTGTCGTCGGTCGTACCGCGTGAGTTGTGCAACGTGGTGTGAAATTGAAATGGCAGCGACAGAGGTTTCCGTCAAATTCATTTGTCATACGGAAGCTCATCTTCGAGCTTAATTTAGTACAAAATCTTGGCTAGTTTTGCGCCGTAACGATGTCATGTATCTTTCAGGCTCCCACGGCGCTAATGTTTGACAAGTGAAGCGCAAAACAAATTGCTCACGGCGACTGGGCTACGAGATCCACGGTAGCACTAATTTGTTTGTTGTGTCAGTGTATTTATTCTCTTCGCAGTTTCGTTTCTCGTATCGGGAAGAATTGAGCTGTCAAGAAACGGGTTCTCTTTCTCTTTCTCTCCTTAAACTTTCAAAACGAGCGGATTCTGAACTGATTAAATCGTAAATTATTTAGGGTACTCAATATGAGACGAGAGACAGGTTTAGGTCGTGACGCTCTTAAGACAAATCTGTCTTGGCGCAAACGTTATTTTTATGACAGTTATTAATTAATTGTATTTGTGAATTATTTTCGATTGAATTTTATTGCAGAAGTTGCAAACAAGTTAACCCCCACAAAGGTCTAACACGTGAAGAAGGATTATTGTTTATATTTTTCCATTATATTCGTTATTTTGTGAGGCACGAGCTATTTATTGTACTAGTTGGTAGCGGTTGATTTAGAAAGGACAAAGAGTTAAACCATATCCAGTCAGTCAGTCGTTGCTGACTCTTGTTGTGT
>NW_020441550.1:0-3827 GCF_000699045.2 Agrilus planipennis
GTTTGTTTAGATTCATTTATGTTTATTTATATATTCCTTTATGTTTATTTCATAGTTAGTTTGAGAAAAATTTCATTTCAATTCGTTATTCAAGAAGGAATGTTCAACGTTATTTTGTCCATGTTTGCAAGGGTCGCAGCTTTATTAGTACACCATAAAATTTATTTGGGTACGCGGAAATTTTGGTACCTAATCTTCTTAAAGGCAGGTCATTGATGCTTTTGGTTAAATCGTTAAAACTTGTTGAAACTTGTTTACTATCAAAAGCCGCCCTCTCTGCTACCAACGACAATTTGTCACCCCACTAGGTTGTAAAGATAATAAATACTTTGTACATAGAAATTTTGATTATTAAGAATCTGTTTTACATCGTAGTAATATCTCTTTGTATATAGTAAATAAATTGTTAAGTTAAACTGTCGTTGTTCTTATTCGTTTCTAATAAGTGCACAGCTTTTTAATTACGGTTGTGCAGCAGTGTACCAGCGCTCATAAAATTTGTTAAAGTACGCTGCCTATACGCAATTCAAATTACAATGTTTTAAAGTACAATTATCTTCTGTAAGTGGAATGTAAAATGGAAATCTCTACCTATGTTGGCGGTAATGATAAACTACAAGATAATTGTAATATAATCGGTAATAAATAAACATTAAAAAAATTTGTATGTCGTTCATTTATAATAAGATTAGCGTACGATAAAAATACGTTTAGAGCACTTTTGGAGAATTATCTAATAATTGTATATTCGGCATCGTGTCGATCAAATACCTTGCTATTTGTTCGTTCCATAATTATTTTTGTCCAAGTCCAAACTATTGGTATCTTAAAACATAAAGAAAGGTAAGAATTTTGCTTCAGTTATGCTGTAAAGGTAAGTCTTATACTGTAGCTTTTTAATAATTATAAAACGTAAAACATATTCTGCTATTCGATTTTCTTTTCTTCATAAACTAATATAACGTAGTAGTTAGGTATTACGTAATCCTAAGACTTATTCCTAAAATTGATTCTTAGTATTTATGGCGCCACCTCCTGGTGCTTATGATAAGTTAAACTGAAATCATTACAGCTCACCTACATCTACCTTATATATGTATGTAAAATCAGTGAAATTAACAAGCTTATTGACGTTTTCTTTCGTTTGTTATCGCTTTTTGTTGCTTTATAATCTGACTTCGACTTTTTCCTGAAAAACGCTAAATGATATTAAAGTTTTGTTTGTGAATTTCTCGAGTTTATGCACCACACACGTCTACCTCGTAATCTATGTTGCTTAGACGTATGAAGGAAACCTTGCGGATTACATTTAAATAATACTAAGAAACTAAAACTTCTTTTATCGTCAAATGAATACGCAATTCATACATAAATAATAACATCAACGTTTTAGATAATTATTGCCTTTAAAACAGTCAAACTAATTTGTTCAATTCTTCTGTGTTTTGAAGTGTTTTCCATACCTATCTGCTGTGTCTTCCTACTGTTTATTCGTCAATAAAATGCATTTGGCTTTTTGTTCAATAATTGTATTTATTTTTGTCTGTTCAAATCAAGGTATATCCATAAAACAATTTTCTCATCAATGGATATTAAAATAAATAAAATTGTAGGGCATCAAACAATGAAGGTGGCAATTATCGGCGCCGGTCCTTCAGGATTAATTAGTGCCAAATATTGTGCTGATGCAGGCTTTGATTACGACATTTATGAACAAACAGGAGCAGTTGGCGGTACATGGGTTTACACCGATAAAACAGATCTGGATGAAAACGACTTGCCGGTTCACTCATCTATGTATAAAAATTTACGGTAAAAATGGAATGTCTGATTGTTCCAAACTTGTTTATTAATTTTGTTATAGCACAAATTTGCCGAAAGAATTAATGACCTTCGGTGGTTTCACGTATCCGGAAGAGTTGAAAAGGTCATATCTATATCAAGCAGAAGTTTTACAGTATTTCGAAAATTTCACTAAACATTTTCACATCGATGAACATATTAAGGTATGATATTTAAGTTTATTATTTGTTTCGACGTAAAAATTGAAATGGTCATTATTGAATCAGTTTTTCAGTTACGTTAAGCAAATTGAAAGTTTAACGAATGGAAAGTGGTTAGTGAAATTGTTAGATGTTAAAAGTAAAACCGAAACAGAGCATATTTACAACGTCGTAATGGTTTGCAATGGACATTACGAAAAACCCTTCATTCCAGATATAAAGGGCGCATCAGGTTTTGAAGGAATGAAATTACATAGTCATGCTTACCGAATTGCCGAAATATTTACGGGTAAGACGGTCCTTATTATAGGCGGAGGTCCTTCCGGAATCGACATTTCTCGATTACTTTCTAAAGTTGCCTTGAAGGTGTGATTATACGAAATTTTAGTTTTCGTTTTTATTCCAAGTACGTATTAATACCTAATTTCAGGTCTTTTTAAGTCATAGAAATGTTATTCCAATAAAATTGCCCAACAGCGTTTACCTCAAGCCGATAGTTAAGGAAATATTTAAAAATTCCGTTGTTTTTAATGACGGAACGGAAGAAAATATCGATGTAATTTTATATTGTACAGGTAAGGTAATTTACAAGCATATGTACTTAACTCAAAACAATAACCCCATGTATAACAAAATTAGGTATTTAATAAACGTCAAGATAAATTTTGACATGACAAATTGTAAAACGTGTAAAAAAACAGCAAATTTTACATTATGACTGACATGTTCGGACGTCGGCTGGGGAAGGAAAACGGAGGGGGAGGGCGGAAATGACTTTGTTAAACGCAAACAAATGTTTTTAAGTAGGAGCGGAGGAGGAAGGCGTGGGGGTTGGAGATGAAAAATCGAAAATTGAAAAAGCTACTAATCTAACCTATCTTATCCAGCAGTAGCCTCATCTAATCTTTTAGAGCGGTTTATGCATTCTTATTGGAGCAGCAGTCAAAAGCTGCAATTTTTTTTTACTGTTGTTACCATCACGTTAGGAGGCGCTGTACGTGGAAGATTCTAGGTGATTTTTGTACAGAGGAGGATGGGAAAAAGGGAGGAAGAACTATTAGGGGAAGATTTGGGTTTAGAAGAAATAGAGGAACGTAGGAAGCCATTCTAGCTTTACGGGTAACAATAGAGAAAACGATAGAAAAAGGAAAGAGTGCGTACATAGGATTTGTAGATTTAGAGAAAGCTTTTGACAATGTTAAATGGGACAATATGTTAAATATACTTAAAAATGTAGGGATTNAGCAACAGGCAGTTATAGAGCTGGGGATGCAACGTAGAGAAGTAAATATTAGGAAGGGAGTCAGACAGGGATGCACACTGTCACCGCTACTTTTTAATGTATAGATCGAAGACGTCATCAACATCATTAAAAACAGTACAACTGTAGGGATAGATGTGCAAGGGCAAAATTTTAGTATGCTTAGATTTGCAGATGATATAGCAGTATTAGCATCTAGCAAGGAGATAGCTTTAAATAAAATGGAAGCGGTCCTGACAGACCAGTACTGTATGATAATAAATAAAAGTAAAACTAAAATTTTAGATACCTAGGAAGTCAGATAAGTCAGGATCGAAGGAGTAGTAGGGATATAAAGCAGAGGATAGCGCAGGGTCGTGTCGCCTTTAATAAAAAGAAGTCACTTCTGTGCTCGCGAACAATTTTGGAAATTCGAAAAAAGTTGTTAAAGATATATGCTTGGAGCACGGCATTGTACGGGTGCGAAAAATGGACGGTGGGCGCGGCGGAAAAGAAAAGGTTAGAAGCGTTCGAAATGTGGTGTTATAGGCGGATGATGAGGATATCGTGGGTAGAAAAGGTTA
>NW_020441551.1:0-1670 GCF_000699045.2 Agrilus planipennis
TTCTCTGCTCAATGCATGTCTATGTATTTACATTTTAAGGGTTTCTCATCTTCTGCAATTTTTCTAATTAAAAGAGATAGAAAATTTAGTTTATTATTAGGTACCTAAGTAAAAAAGGAATTGATTTAAAATGTCTACCACTAATAATACAAATACTGTCTATTTTATTTATGGTGGATATACAACAGGGTAGTACAATACAGAGACCTATTAAGGGTGCCTGAAATTTAAGAGAGAGAGTGTGAGAGTGGACATATTTTATTTCTTGTTTCCATTTGGAAATGTATTCTTTTGCTTCGTTTTGAACACGCCCTTATTAAGTTAGGAATTACTGCATGAGTAGTATATTAACATAGCAAGTGTAATTGACTAGAGAGACATCGATTATAACATTCCAAGGTAACTAATTCACTTAGGTGACTTTGAGTTGCCCAAATGATGCTAGATTATGATTCTCTACATCATCACACATTTTTTAGTATAATATATGATCATATTCACCGTGTCTCTCACCCTGAAAATTACCACAGCTAAATAGCAGCCTAACATAATCAAGAAATATCCGCAATGATAACTCCATGTTGATGAAGCAAATTTAATGTGTGAATTGAATAGCAATTAAACTAAAAAGTATGCATGTGCTTCTTTTTATTCCCCGTTTGTTTATTTTCAAAAAAGGTCATGTTCTTACACATTCTCATTACCAGCTACTTTTAATGAGCTCAAACATACATACTGTACCTAAATATGTATACGCACAGCAATTAAAATTTTATATCTCTCAGATAGGTATCCTACTACAAAGGTCTTATAAGAGGATTTTTTTAATCACAGTGCAATTTTTAATGAAGGTAATAAATACTAAGGTAAAAAAAAATACTCTTAACTGTTAAAGTATGTATTATTATAATTGGTTGATAATTTATTTTCTTTTCCTTTCTCTTTAATTTTTCTCAAAGTTGAGAAATACTAACCCTCCGATTTATAACTACATAGATAGACAGCTTTACTACTACTTTAAACAATAATTTCCTTTAAACAATTTTTATTTCTTCTTTTGCTTATTTTAGCGAAACAAACTTTCTGAATTTCTCTCTAACGCTTAGATGAGTTTATCGATTTGAAGTGGAATTTCAGGACCTACTTCAGAAATCCATTAATAACTACAAATGTAAGGAAATGCCATTGAACAAGAAAATATAATCCTTCCTTATTCAAGACACTGCGTCAAAACATATAACAAAAGTTAAGTGCCTCTACCATCCATTCGACTTGAAACAAATGTGTAAATGTTCTTGTGATCGGATATTTTAAATTTTTACCATTGAGGGGGTGGATCTTCAACAATGGCTAGTGAAACACCCTTCAAATTAAGTTCAAGGAAATTGTGGAATTACCACGAAGTATTTTACAAAGATGTTATGTCTGTAAATTACCATTATTACCGTTAGAATTTCTTGTTTCATCTTCATTCAATAAAGGAAGACCGATTTAGGACTTAGACCACATTTAGTTTCAAATTGTTATTATAATAAAAACATTTATTCTTCCCACAAATAGAGGAGCATTCCTTAATATAGAAAATACGACAAATGGCGCTGTAAACGCCATCTGTAGTACAATGCTACATTTTAGGATTACGTATGCTTCAGCAAGGTCCATTTAAATAT
>NW_020441552.1:0-1676 GCF_000699045.2 Agrilus planipennis
AATATTGTATATGAAAGAAATTATGAGTGCTGTCAGCACAGGGCAGAGTAGTATTAGTATCAGCAATTTCTTATGCTGAAGTGTACGATGTGTTGCATACCTATCAATTCCTTTAAATTTTTCCAACAATTTTTAACACAAAGAAAGTGATTAAACAAATTGTTCACAAAAGTGAATTTCGACCACTGGAAGCAATGGTGCTAATAGTTTCGAGCTCACAGTGACTAATAGGGAGGAAGAACTTGTTTACATTAATTTTTATTTTTGGCTTATTGTTAAACACTACTGCAATTGAATATTAATGGGGATGAATAACATTTATATAATAGTAAAGTATGTTGTGGGGCAGGGGTAAACAATCATGCTTCTATGCTCACCTAATGTAACGCAGTGCTTTAGAACAAGATACATTATTTTTCTATGTACTTCGTTTATATTGTAATTTTAATTTCACCATTACAGATGAAGATAACTTTATGTCTAGGTACTCGGTTAAAAATATTAAAAGGTAATTATAACATGAGAGGAATAACAGTCAACTCGTGATGAAAGTTGTTGTTAAAACACTATCGACGACTATACAAGGAACCCCTTGTGGTAGGAGTGTTGTTACCTACCCCATGCGCATGCTGGCGCACCCTCGGTGTAGACTAGGTATAGGTTAGCGGGTTTTGTCCGTACGGAAGTAATCAACCTTAAAATTTGATTATACTTTAATCAATATTGTAATTAACAAGCCAAGAACCAGCTACTATTGTCTGAAACGAAAATTTAAAACCTTTGTTGAGTACTTGATATTAAACATAAATTACATTGTACATTGAGGGGTAGTACAGTTTATTTTTTTTACATTTTATACTGCCTATTAAACGTATATATTGCCAGATTAAGTCTTGAAGAAGACTTGTTTTGTAGCCTTTTATTGTGTTTTTCTTTCGCGTTTCCTTTAAATTATTAAATTTTCGTCATGTTAAACCTTTGTTTGATATTATTACTACGGTTTTGAGTAGATATTTAATAAATTAAATACTGCTTTGACCGAAGCCTAAACGAATTGCTAAATCCCTTTCCCAAGGATAATAAGAATCTATGTTCTTTTATACAATCCTGCTTAAATTTGCCTGACTTTTAGAACATTTCATTGTAGTTTTTTAGACTGAATCAATATCTTTTCGATTTTTGTTAGAAAGCCCGTGAGGCTTAAAGGATAACGCCAACCTAAGTCTATTCTGAGTAATCCTGTATCGGAAGTTTGATTTAGCTAAAAATTCAGATCATAGCAGCAAGAAAAACAACTTTAACTTTGATAGGCAGCACTGTACATCACTTTGAAAACATTATTGGATATCAAATCATTTATTCTTGCATGAAAACGATCATACTGCAAAATTGGATGATTTAATCAGCTATCGATTATATTAAATGTACTTGTAATTGCCCTATAATGCAGGGATTCAAAAGGATGTTAACTGTATTTCAAATTCGATTAATTCATAAACATCAGCACTGCCTTAGAATTTCATTGAAGATTTAATTACGAAAAGAGATCAAATAGCTTTGCACCCAGGCACGACGATGGCAAATTCTGTGAAGTATTACAAAGATTTTATTTTTGACGTGACAACGTCTTATAATTCGATGGAGCCGGCTGCACGCACGAAAAAACATGACTCATG
>NW_020441553.1:0-1651 GCF_000699045.2 Agrilus planipennis
AAAAGCAAAGAATGGAGGTACGTGTCCAATCTCCCTATGATAATGATGATACCAACGCTATTTACTTTTGATTCTTTCACATTAATAAACTAAATATTTATAAAAGTTATAATGGTGAAGGTAATAATAAAAATAAAAATAATGTGCTTTTTTTATTCCTCTGCTTTTTATGAACATTATCTATAGGTGCAATTAGCTATTGATAATAAAATCGAGTCATTTGATTTCAAATTAGATACCTACTCCATCTTTCTGAAGTTTTCGAAAAATTTTTCATTTATTCGACAATCAAGTTATTCAAATTTCGAATATTAAGTTCTATAACTTTTCGGACAGCCTTAGTTTTAAGGAAATCAACCGAGAAAAACATAATATGCAACAATAAACAGGTATTAATTAACCACCCACCTATTTGTTGGAAGTATTTTCATCAACTTTTGTCGCCGAAGGCCGAACCAAATTTTTCTGTTTTCTGGTAACTAAAAGAGATATCTTTTTCTATGAAATATTATCACCAAAGACATCTTAGACCATAAAATCGTAAAAGAACCTATAATATTAGCAGTTTATAGAGTTAATTAAATTTGGGGCACTTTTACATTTTTGGCAACTTTCAAAAAAAATTAAAATCTACAGGAATTAAATATTTAGCAAAGCAAAATTTTCGCCGATTTTTTGTTGTTCTCTTGTTTTCTTGTTTAAATTTTGAATTATACAACAACCTTTGTTCCCTAAAACATGTGTCAAAAAAAGACCAAATCGATGTTGACATTATTCCATTCAATTTAATTATTCATAAAAAAATAAAAACCAAAATATAGTCATCAAAGACCAATGAGATGTCGAATTTTTGCTGTGCGATTTTTTTGCTCTTATATGAAAAAATAATTATCGAACTTACGAAATAAGTTCATGTAAAACGATTATTTAAAGAATCCCAACATATTTTTTAAAAAATCATACCGTCTTCATTCCATGCTCCTTCGATTTGGTAAGATGATGTTGCTGTCCCGAACAAAAAGTCATCGGGGAAGTACAAGTTAGAAAGTTCACAATGAATTCTGCAAAACATCAAAAAATGCGCCTTAAATTAGCATGTGCAAAATTAATAAAATACTACGTACCCCTTAACAAAATAAATGGTAAAAAATAATATGCCTTTTGTCCACATTTTTAAAAATAATTTTCCAGCTGTGCACTTATCTACCTAAGTAGGTATATGGATAATATTTAAAGCAGCGATTCTTCTGCTACTACTAACGTCACCGAAAACCTGACGACACTAAATCCGAAAATGATCTTTCGAATAATTAAGTGACACTACAAGATAGTAAATAACCCGTACGACATGTCTAATACGTAACAAATTTACGCGACTTCGTTATTTTGATGTACATACGTAAACCTTTGCATCTAAACAATGAACATCATAATAATTGAATCTAATCACTGTTACTGTTAGCTACCATTGGTTTGTGCTCGGCAAGAAATTTTACCTTGATATCTGAATAAAACCACACTTACACTCCAGGCAAAACCGTTTCCTTACAATTAGTTTAGCGATTGGAAACAAAAAAAGTTTAAAAATCCTACAAGCAAGGAGTTTTATGTTATTACAGAGAAGCGAAGTGGTTTCTTTTTACCATTAACC
>NW_020441554.1:0-1687 GCF_000699045.2 Agrilus planipennis
ATAATTTTCTTTAAGAACTATCGCGTACAAATACGTAATATAATAAAATAGTATAGAACTGAGAAGTATTAAGCGATTTATTTCTTTATTTTGTATGTAGGTAGTGTTTTAGATAATTCGGAGCAGTAAGTGATTGTTGACCTTAATATTTAAGTCCGGTCCTGAACAAAGATAGCTCGTAAGTCATACATTATTGTCGAGGTTGCTAATCGTTGTACCAACACCAACCAACTGCAGGGTAATTTGTTACACCATCAGGTGATAGGTTTCTTATTTTTGAAACGGCAAATGGGTTAATGGCTTCATGGTACGTGACCTTATTTTCAAATTATTGTTATTGTCGAGGCTTAAACACAGGGTGTTGGTAACAATTGGACACTACGATACTAAAATTTACACACGCGGCAAAATTCCGCAAACTTCAGAAACCGGTCGAAAAAAGTTTTCGAATAGATAAATCAAATTACTAATTATTTATTGACGATTATTGCCAATGAAACTATTTTACCGAATGGAATATCGTAAATCTGATTAATGTTCCCACATTAGTCGAGACACTTCCTATTCTGTAATTTTTCAACGTAGCCACAGGACAATGGGGATCATTTTGTTTTTTCGACGTGAGGACTCCGCGGCCATCTGTTAAAGTCGAATAAATAGCAATTTATTCAGAACCGTCTTAATACGGCTAATAAAGGTGACAATAAATTACACGTGTAAAATCGTGGTCAGCTAATTTTCTGCCTATAAATTTCGATTTTCATTCCATGCAATGGCACTACGTGTGTCAGGCTCTACCCTACAGCCCACACTTCATGACCATTTGTTTCGCATCTTTTCGCTGTCGTTTTGTCGCCAACTTGCATAAGATAGAAAGAAATAAATAAATAAATAAAGGGAGACAACGTTAATGCCGATCATAAATCCAGTTTACTATTTCTAGGGTTCCGAACCTGTAAATGAAAAATAGCACACTTACGATTAGAAACGTATATAAACTTCGATCTCAACAACGCCAGAAGTAACACCCGTAAAAGTTTACAAAAAAAAGGAAAACTTAAAAAAGCTTCATATAAGACAGGCATATTTTGAAAGAAAAATGTCGAAAATATTATCCCCCAGTATTGACAAAACAGTATTGTATGAAAATAAATAAATAAATAAATGTAGAACAAAAATTCTAGTATGCAAGGGAAGAAGAAGTAGGGAAAGAGTGAATATAAAGATAGGAAACGAAAAATTAGAAGAAGTGGCTGATTTTAGGTATCTAGGAAGTCAGATAAGTCAGGACGAAAGGAGTAGTAGGGATATAAAGCAGAGTATGGCGCAAGGTTGAGTCGCCTTCAATAAAACGAAGTCGCTTCTAAGCTCGCGAACGGTTAATTTAGAAATTCAAAAAAGAATGTTAGAGGTGTATGTTTGGGGCGCAACGCTGTACGGGTGCGAAACATGGACGTTAAAAGCAGAGGAAAAGAAAAGGTTAGAAGAATTCGAAATGTGCTGTTACAGGCGAATGATGAGGATACCATGGATAGAGAAGGTTAGAAATGAAGAGATATTAGAAAGAGTAGGAGAACAGAGGACTTTACGGAAGTCAATAAGAAATAGGCGAGATAGAAACAGGAATTAAGAGATATAGAGATAGAACTAGATTGGATTACTGTTTGCAAAGAGTTAAGGATGAGGG
>NW_020441555.1:0-1706 GCF_000699045.2 Agrilus planipennis
GTTGGACTATTAGTATCTGAGTTATAGCATTTTTAGTGAAAGAACTTTTGTTGTTTGAAAAAGAAAGTGCTGTTTCATCAAGACAATGCACCGTGTCGCAAATCAATGAAATCGATGGCAAAATTCCATGAATTTTGCTTCGAATTGCTTCCGCATCCACCGTACTCTTCAGATCTGGCCCCCAGCGACTTTTTTCTGTTATCAGACCTCAAGAGGATGCTCGCTGAAAATCGCCGAAACTGAAGCCTATTTTGAAGCTAAAGATAAATCGTATTATAAAAATGGTATCGAAAATGACCGCTATAATCGTTGTATGGCCCTCGAAGGGAACTATATTGAATAATAAAATCAAAAAAATTATTTTTTCTACGCTAGCCTACGAACTTTTCAGCCCGCCTGTTAGATCTATGTATAGGTACATTCAACTATTGATTATACCATTTTGCGAATGCAAATTAATAAATTATCGACCGACGCTGCAACTGGAATGACAGGGGAGACGGAACAGGACGGGATTTAACGGATACCGATTTGGACGTGTATCGTGGATTTTCTGAAAGAATTTATTGACAATCAAAGTCCGTATCTGGCGTATCAACCTCGCCATTTACGGTATCGCATCGGACGTAAATTTAACGACACACAGGCAACCGTACATATGTAGTAAATTACGCCCTTAAAGACCTATCTGACAACAAACAATATGCGTTCGTTAGGGAAATGGAAAAACCCCGCCGCCGCCCTAAACCTGAACTAATCCACGTGCGCAATTAATGTTTATTTTTATTAGCGTCGCTGATTGTTTTTTTATCGACGCGGTCTCACGCAAAAAAGACAAATTGAAAAATCAAGCATTGAAATTGCCTTTGTTTCTCGCTGTTTATTTTTTTAAGTGAAACTTGTTCACGCACGGTAGAGTAAGTTCGTTTCATGCGAGTTGCTATGTAACGAAATCATGCAACGCATTTCCCCCGCTGTCTGTCCCTATGTACGCTTAGATCTTTAAAACTACGCAACGGATTTTAATGCGGTCTTTTCTAATAGATAGAGTGATTCAAGAGTAAGGTTTATATGTATAATACATGCATAATACATTAGAAAAACACTGATAATTTTAGAGGTTTGTAATGTGATGTCGTAAATAAACACATTTTTTTGCGTTTACATTGCAAACGCTGGCTGAACCCTACGAGATAGATCAAAATAATATACTACAGTAATGTACACCTTAAAAAGGTCTACAAAAAAGTCCGCGATTGTATATTATGTCTGTCTCTTAGGGATAAACCCACAATAACCGTTTTTTATCGTTTACTTTTTACGATATAATGACTTATTTACGAAGCGATTTTAAGCAATACAGCATTAATCCTTATCCAATTAAGAACTTTTAAATACATTGTGCATTTAATATAGATTAGTATGGCTCTTTACAGCATGTAATTTAAATGAATATTTTCGAAGATATTACAGACTTAAAATGCAGGGACATAGCGATTGCGGCGGTACCGGCCGGTTTGTATTGTCTAATGACAAAAAAGCTGTGATTGTCGTATATATATAAAGACATTCTATAGTATATTTACTATCAGCATTGCACCCGTGCGAAGCACAGTGTACAAATAATACCATTAAACCAATTCCTTAACCCCTATCCCGGTATGTTTGTGTGTTTGAAGAAGTTTCACTTCAGTAGCGTGTTGTAT
>NW_020441556.1:0-1654 GCF_000699045.2 Agrilus planipennis
AAACTACAAATTGTATATATTTATTAACAGAAAAAGAAAAAGAACGATGAATTGTAATATCAGTATACATAAGAAGGGTCAGAAAAATGAGCGAAAATGTTACTATTAATCATTTGGGTCACTATAGCCGGATATGATTTCTTGAGAATAAAAATAAATCATAAACGATATGCCATTTTTAACAGAGTCATTATATCAAAACTTTCCTATAAAGAATTTAATGGGAAAATCAAACTTAATACTGCAGTTACTTCATACTAAGCGGTTGGTCAATATAGGCGGAGTCATAATAAACAATTTGTAGTTTTTCTCTTTATTAAACTAAATAACTAACCAAAATAGAAAGTTGTTTATTTTCTGAGGATATGCTTTATATGATGCCCGCTTAGTATGACGTGTTTGTCATTTCCCTTCGATGTCATTATAAGCGGATTCTATTTTATATCTGTATGTGCCTACATAATATATATATATTGTATACAGCCAACTTTTAAAATAATTATTCCATTATAATTTCGTTAAGAATATTGTGTAAAAACCCTTTGTTTCGTAATCTAAGTATTATTTGTAGTTTTGCACAATAAACTTTAATAAATGTTATGGAGTAATTTTCTTTTTTAATTGAGTTCACAAAAATATTTTGCATCTAGGCCCTCGATTATCAAGCTAGGCTACTGAGATCTCAAAAACTCAAAATAAGGTAACAAAAAAATGTTTTGCGAGACTTTTTTATGTATCTACTTTAACCTACTTTACTAAATTTAAAAGTGAAACTTACAAGAAGATTTTTTAGTTAAAACCTACAAACTACTATATAAAAGGTATTAAGTAAACAATACGTGATAATAATAAACTGTAAAGATGAACAAAAGAAAACGAGTCGATGTATTAGTCTAGAGTTAAATCACACAGAGGAAAAATGAAAAATAAAAGACTTATCTTTCATGAAGTCCTAATCAATCCAGGGTTGGTGTCCTCGTGCCGATGTTCCACTAAACCTTCTTCTTATCCTAGTAGCTGCAACAAAATCAAAAATTAATTTTCAAAATCTACAAAGCACAACATTGCTTTTTATAAATTTTGAGTTACTACTCAATACTCACCAAATAATATTAAAGGTATCACACTATCGAGATATTGCTAATGTTTGAATTAAATCACGGATACTGATAAAATTTTGAAAACTACGTCAACATTAAATTCTTTGATTTTCGCGAAAACGACACAATGTTTTTTTAATCGTCCGCGCAACATGATTTACAACTGACGTAGGTAAGGTAATGCTAACAGTTCTCGAGTAAGCTGAGTAATAAATAATACGGTGACCGTCTTATAACGTGACCTTCCTATGCAATAACAAAAAAGCCACATGGACGAATACGATTAGATAACTCGACCAAATGTTCTCTACACTAACAGGGAAAAATTGCTATATGAAAATAAAATACTGTTGATGATGAAACATTTTTTACTAAAGAAATGCATGTATAGGTACGTTACAAGTGTTTCGCAGGCTACAAATGTATTTCCTATTTTAATTAAATAATGTGTTTGTCATGTACATAATCAATGGTGTAATTGTTAACTAAAATTTGTAAAGAATACATTACAATTACATTAATATCGACGGCGATTTGTCCAAATATTGATAAAA
>NW_020441557.1:0-1654 GCF_000699045.2 Agrilus planipennis
TACTAATTGCTACTACTATTACTATTATTTTCGTACTATAAATCATCCCCTGTTTTCCTATCCCTAGGGTTAGATTCTTTCCAAGTTTATATGGGACCAACTTCGGGGTAAACCCTTTCTAATAAAAAAGAAATTATTAAAATCGGACTATTTTGTCAAAAGGTATGCGTGGTCATACATTACATTACAATCAGCGAGTGAGCAAGAATCAACAATCATCCCCCGTTTTCCTACCTTTAGCGTTCGATTTTTTTCCAAATTTATGTGGGATCAACTTCGGGGTACACCCTTTCAAATAAAAAAAGAATTATCAAAATCGGATTACTCTGTAAAAAGTTATGCGTGGTCATACATAAAAAAAAAAACAAAAAAAAATATACGCGTCAACTTGAGAACCTCCTTTTTTTCATCGGTTAATAATTTGAATCATTATTAATGGTGTGTATTTGGCATTATTTTGGTCGCCCTTTTTTTCGGTATCTAAATAATATAACGAAGATGAATTAATGAATCTTTTAAGCGACCAAATTGGTGTTATCTCTATGTAAATGAGTAATTCTCAAGTGTGTACCGCCACCCCAATTAGGTGGTGTAAGTAAGCTGTAATCTATTATTAGGAATTATCGGCCGTGATCTAGATCTCATCAGTCTCTCCCCGACCACCACTTACATTTTCCCGACGATTTCTGATAGGAGACTAAAGAGAGTCTTCTGCCTTATCCACCGGCTTTGCACTGGAGTATAAATTGAAGGGACTGCCATATATTAGCATTAGTGTCAGGTGGAAATGAAAAATACTTAGTGTTTAAAATAGTGTAATAGTAGGTACAGTAAGACAGTGCTCGGTAGAACCAATATTTGTGTCAAATTTTGGTTGTCTGGGAAAGAGAGGACTGTTGGAATCTTATTCGGTGAAGTAATAGATAATCTAAATAAAAGATTGCGATTTTTTCAATTTATTTAAATTCATTGTAAAATGAAATTACAACACGTGTAATTTCTAGAATTTTATTTTCTCAACGTTGTAGCTTGTAATTCCTGAAGAAACCACAGGTCTTACAATTTTTTTATAACTCGAAGATAAATCTAATGCAGTGGTTTCCGTATCCTCAAAACAGCAAACAACGAATAAATTAATTGCTTNAGTAAGACAGTGCTCGGTAGAACCAATATTTGTGTCAAATTTTGGTTGTCTGGGAAAGAGAGGACTGTTGGAATCTTATTCGGTGAAGTAATAGATAATCTAATCTAATCATTGTAAAATGAAATTACACCACGTGTAATTTCTAGAATTTTATTTTCTCAACGTTGTAGCTTGTAATTCCTGAAGAAACCACAGGTCTTACAATTTTTTTTAAATTTCGAGAATTAGCAGTTAATATTCACATAAATAATTTTCATACAAAATCGGTATAAGAAGCGGCATTTATTTTGTTGTAAACAATGTGTAAAGTAAATCTCAGACTCAAACTCTCCTGCATAAACTGATCAGTAGAGTGCGACTTGGCTTCGCTGCAATAGCGCGGGACGTTTAAGTTGGTTATCCTAAACTGTAGGACCTGCGTGTTTTCATTTATTGTTGTCTGATTTCTCTCCTGCATAAGCTGATCAGTAGTGTGCGACTTGGCTTCGCTGCAATAGCGCGGGACGTTTA
>NW_020441558.1:0-1663 GCF_000699045.2 Agrilus planipennis
AAGGAATAAGAAATTAAATTGATTTTATAATAATTTAGTCTGTAAACTGTAAACAGGTAACGATTATAAAAAGCCCCAAATGTAGGCTGCAAGGGGCGCCTCGCATCTACCCTCATAGTCTGTTACCCCTAGTCATGGTCCCCATGCTCACTGACTGTAAATATTATATTTGAACGTGTAAGCAATATATTTTTGATGTCGCATTTTTAACTTCTCATAATGATTATGAAAGACGTCTGAAGCTGATATAATGGGGTGGTTTATACATCCCCTAGCAGGCTGCCCCGATTCATGGTCCCCATGGTCCTAAGATATGTTTTCGTTGCCGAATTTTTAACTTTTAAGACGTCCAAAGCTGAGCACATGGGGCTGCTTGCACCTACCCTTGTAGCCTACTGCCCCAAGTCATAG
This sequence comes from Agrilus planipennis, assembly GCF_000699045.2. Classification (NCBI taxonomy): domain Eukaryota; kingdom Metazoa; phylum Arthropoda; class Insecta; order Coleoptera; family Buprestidae; genus Agrilus; species Agrilus planipennis. Next base: position 412 of record NW_020441558.1, read on the forward strand.
CATCCCAGACCCTAAGGTAAATACGCCACTGATTGTAGGATACAAGCTTTGAAAGTGTAGGGTACATGTCTTCGATGTCACATTTTCAACTTCCTAAAATGATTATGAAAGACTTCTGAGGCTGATGTAATGGGGCGGCTTGTACCGCCCCTCACGGCCTACTGTATGTGTAGAAAACATGTTTTCGCTGTCACGTTTAACGTCTTATAATAAAGCGAAGCAAAGCGTAGTTTTACGTCAAAAAGAAATGACTGCATTAAAGTGTTATATGATTTATAAATTAATTATAGCTACTTATCTAATTATTGTGGATTTTAATTGATTGAGGGATCCGTAGCAGCAGCTATGATGTGCGATTCTTCCAATTAAACATATGTATAATGTGATGATCACGAAAAGATAAGATACAATGGGAATTGTTAAAAATAAGGCAACTGAAGTAGTCATTATAAATTAATTAACAGTATGTAAAAGAGGGTGGTTACTTGAACAAAACCCGATAACCTAACCTAACCTACGCTATTGATAAAGATATTTAAATAATGTTTTATATAACTTTCTGAATATTTTTATGTATTTTTCATTAGTTTTACCTTTCAATATTGTTTAAGAATGACTATATGAATATTTACATGCCTAGAAATGTTTCTTAACTTTGAACCCCCATAACTTTTTATGGGGGTGAGACCGCCACGAACTTTTTATGGTACAGTGGTGGGGGAGACCTCCTCTTTCGACCCCCCCCCACCCTCGTCAAACCCCTTTAACATTTTATGGCCATCATCTAGACCTTTACCTTTTATTGTTCTTTACCATTTTGGTGATTGAGTAGAGATATGTCGCAATCACGCCAGTAGTTCGGCGGTAGGCAAATTAGTGACAAATTTTCTAGCGATGCGTCAAACAAATTGGTAGAAGTTGCTACCCCAATTTCCTGTTCACTCAACGCGCTTAACAAGTGATTCAAGCCGACCAAAATTGACCGTTTAGGTCTGCTCAAAGGTCGCGTGACCGTCACGCGGATATTTTAATTCATAAATTGCAAGATAATTTGTAATTTGATGTTTCACACTTTTGTTTACATAGTTCGGCGAGGAAGTCGAGGAATTTTTAAAATATTACAATTAAATACGTAAAAATGCACAATAACGCAAAAAACTTTAACAAGTATATTCAGTAGAACAGCTGACAATTGTTTAGGCCATAAAAACTTTTTTAAGAGTATAATAATTGTTGTTATATCCTTAAATAT
>NW_020441559.1:0-1834 GCF_000699045.2 Agrilus planipennis
TTGTTTAATATTAATTTGTATTGTGTTCTGTATGCAGACTTTTTTCCGTCAATTTTTTGTATTGTTTTGAGTTTTGCATTCTTTTTTTCTAATGTCTGTTCGCTTTGTAATAATAAATGAATAATTCTTGTTGATATTTGAGCATTTGTAGCCCTAAAATCTATTAAGACGAAAATTTATAGCTGCATATTTGATTTGACGCCTTTTGTATGTAGACTTTTTTCCGCCACTGTACATATACAAAAAAAAGTGGTCAAGAACGGCTGAACCGATTTGGCTGAAAATTGGTGGGAAGATAGCTTAGAACCAGAAGGGGGACATAGGATACTTTTTATCCCGTTTCCATGGAAAAGAAAAACGTGGTAGAAAACATGGAATGACAAAACGTAACTGACCGCTGATGAGAGTCAAAAAGATCGAAATCGCGATCCGCGTCTGGCAGTTTCGACAGAATACAGACCACTTCGAATTATTTTATTCGATTATGGTAACGTGCCTATCACCTTGAGGTTAGCTACGCCGGGATTCGTTTCAGCAAGTAGATATCCATATATATTTAAATGGACCTTGTTAGAGTATGCGTGGTCCTAAAATGTGGCATCGTACTACAGATGGCGTTTACCGCGCCATTTGTAGTATTTTCTAATAATAGATACATTTCTAATTTGCACATTTCCTAAAATTTTCCGAAATGAATAAATGTTTTGACAATTCTAAGTGTTTAGGTTAGTTGACACCTTAGCGTAAATAAGGGTGGTTTGTCCATCAAAATTGTTCTTATCGTTTGTAATAATTTTTAAGTCTTGCAGTTTAGTCTGTTATATAAAAGCCAATGGTGACACAAAATAATGTTTAATGCAGGCTCCAAGGTCGTAAGCTGAACTTTTTGCTTAATTGGTAATCCAGTATTAAATTTTGGCTGGTTACGATAGTTATAAAAATAACAATTTGCACATTTTGTTATGTTCAGTTTTGTATTAAATAAGTACGTACCACAAACAAATACAAAAAACTTTATCGTGCCAAAAGTTACATAAACACTTACTAGAAAGTCATTTCGCCTCGCTATTTTTTTGCAGTTCGTTATTTTGCATGCGATACAACTTTCCTAGTAATCTATTATATATTGATTTATGTATTACTTAAATACTTATTAGGTTTTCAACAAATTCAAGCAAGCACGATGGTTATCTTCAGTACTACAATTATATGCATTTGTTTGAAAGAACATCGTCAAATAAACGAATACAAACAGACGAAAAATTAGAATTCTAAATAACAAAAATCAAAAGCCAAAGCAGGGCTAAAATGAGTTTTAATATTGTGGTAAATTTGGAAGATTAGTATTTTTTTCCTGACAAAAAATGTAGCATTGTCCTGCAGATGGCGTTTACTGCGCCATTTATAGTATTTCCTAAAACGCGCCGTTAAGACAGCAGGTAAAGGTTGGTCTGTGTTCTGTTGGAGCTGCCTGCGACGCGCTGATGAGATCCAAAAAGATCGAAATCGCGATCCGCGTCTGGCAGTTTCGACAGAATACAAACCAATTCGAATTATTTTATTCGATTAAGCTAACGTGCCTATCACGTTGGGGTTGGCTACGCCGAAATTCGTTTCTTGTTGGAGCATACGTAATCCTAAAATGTAGCATCGTGCTACAGATGGCGTTTACTGCGCCATTTGTAAAAAATAACATTCTTTGACATTTTAGAGCATTATAAGATTTCCTAATTATTTCAGGCTTTTCAGATTGGCCGACACTTTATTTTACTTTGAATGCTATGCTAAAAAGTAATACGATAACAGAAATAGCTTTAAAATAAAGATATTATGT
>NW_020441560.1:0-1651 GCF_000699045.2 Agrilus planipennis
CCGCTCTAGTCTTGTTAGCATCTCTTTCTGTTACACATTAATTGGTGTAATGTAGTTCCTTTTTCTTTATTAGTGTCCGCTGCAATTCCTACCTGACATCTCTTTTCTATATTTACGATATTCGTCGTATAGTTAGTAAGATGAAAGTAGAAAGTAATTTTATTTCAGTTAGAGACACTTATACAAATTGACTTTGAATCGTTGAAGTGACATTTCTATTGATGGATGATGATAATACCATGAACTCTTGGTCTGAACGACCCCAGACAATAAAAATCCCATAATTTTCTGTTCAATTTGTAGCCATGTTTGCCATGGAACTACAAGAGCTTGGTAATAATCATTAGCCGTTGTTAGTTTTGAAACAATACGGCTGTTTAGTTTGGTTTTTAGGGAGGTTTTCACACCACCATGACAAATTCGTCATAAGGTATGTTCTGTTTGTCCACAGTGTTGGTTCACATTGTTAAAATATAATAACGAGCTCGTTAACTAATATTTAGACAGTTGTTCGAGTTTTGTCCGAGCATGACAACTCAATGTTTACCCAATTCTGTGTATTCTTATGGACGAATTTCATTTTTAAAACAGATTTATGTATTAAAGTAGACGGACACAAAAGAAAAACTAAAAAATTTCGTTTATCACGTATTCAATTGATTACCTAATTTTTGGAGGAAGTGTTTCCATTTTAATTAGTTTGCCAAAATGCTGTAATGTTAAGTTTATTAAAATTTTTTCGACACTTTTCCATAATTTTGAGTGCAAGAAGTGTAATACGTACAACAAAAAAAAGATCTGATTATAAAAATACAGAGATTTGGTTATCAATTCAAACAACACAGGTCTGCGATAAAAAAGTTTTTTGTATAAATTTATCTTAAGCATGTAAATGTTGGTCTATATTTTGCAAATATAAACTTTGTTTTAACGTGTAGATTAATATATGTATATATATATGGCTCTTTGAATCGGTAAATTTATTTGTTTTTTCACAAAACTCATTTTATAGCTTATATTTCTATTTAATACTCTCTGACTGAGCATTATATTGCCTTTTACTTTATTTTAGATAGCCTAAAAGTAACTATAGTCGTTTACACCGCCTGAAAAAGAAATAGTTTATAGCGCGCCATTATTGAGAGAGATATTACATTAACGTGTAATAAAAGATTGTGTTTCATTTATCTTAAGCTATGGCTTCTCGGAGTTGTAAAAACAATTCAAATGTATTTTTTTTCATTTGCGGACAATATACAATAGTTAAGCAAAGATTGAATATAACAGACTTTGTAAAAAATCCTTATTAAGCTTACTTCAGAATGAAGTCGTTACCAAGATAAACACTGAGTTACGATAAAATATGCCTGTTATGTGTTGAAGTGTTAAGACAGTGGACTTATGGTAAATCAAAATCATTGTTATTCGGTATTTCTGTCCAAATTAGAATGCAATTAGAAGTCGGAGTGAAAAATGCCATCAATACGAGTTTGAAAGAAGAAAATATTGCTTCCACCACTTTACATTAAACTTGGTTTGATCAAACGGTTTGTAAGGGCATTTCGACTTGACCAACGCTGATTATTTCATGTTTAGATATCGAGGTCATGATTTATATAGGTTTTAAGCATATAAAAAAATCGTAAGGACA
>NW_020441561.1:0-1644 GCF_000699045.2 Agrilus planipennis
TATGAACAAAACGTTGTCAAAAAATTAATAATTTTAGAGCCCCTTTGAATCCGGATTACAAAAGTCTAAAATCTCCGCATAATTTCATAAAACAAAAACCACAATTCTAGAAAAACAAACTTTAAATCGAAACATATTTTAACAAATCTTAGGTGTTCCATAAAATACGTCACTCAGAATTTCACCTTTTTGAATCCCTCCATCCCCCTTTGTCACGCTAAGTCACACTATCAGCGAACCCCCTAACAACCATTACATCAAAAAAACTAGTCTAATCCTCCCTATAAACTATTTCTTGTGATTAAAAATAGCAATGAGAATGACTTTCTACACGGATAAAATGAAAAATTTACCTAAATATTAAAGGGATATTTAAAATTTATCCCACTAGCCTGTTGCTTCGTAAGGGAAAATAATAAAAACTACAATTTCTACCCGAATTTGTAAAAATAAAATCTCAACAGAAATTAATTTACTAGGTATTTTAGTTGATATTATAAATTAAATTGTAATAAATAAGAAAAATGAAATAATTTTTAAAAAATCATGTCAAAATTGAGATTATTACAAGTTACCTAATAAATTCTACTATTTCTACGGTAAATTCAGTTATTTACTATCGAAAATTGTAATTTTTGCTTTACCATAAAAATTTAGTTTTCTCCGTGTATCGTACTGATAAATTTTGCGTTCAAGTCAAACTAAGAAAAACATTAAATAAAATTGTCCCCTTTCCCCTTGTCACATTTTATCACGTTAAGCAATACCTTCCCCCTATTTGCGAACGAATTTTATGAATGACCCCTAAGAAGCTTAATGCAACATTTTCAAAAAAGGATAGATACTACAAAATGAAACTGAAAAATCCACAAAATAAAAGATATAGTCTAAAGTGTAAATTACCTAATGGAATGTTTACTTCCAATAATATCAAGTATGATATTATTGGAAGTAAACATTCCAATAATATCATGCTTGATATTATTGGAATGTTTACTTCCAATAATATCAAGTATGATATTTGTTCAAAGGTCATTGCCAACTCTAGAAACAGCCAAAGTAGACTGAACTTTAAAAAAAGAAGAAGGAGCGCAAAATATAAACAAATGTTGGCGTTGAAACCGTTGAGAACATTGCCATCGTTTTTTTTTTTCTTATTTGCCTTAATTCGTATGCAAAACACGTGCAGAAAAACCGATTTCTATAAACAATGGCCATGTAAGAATTTTAATCCAATTATATTCTCCCAGCGAATGTACTAAATACCGGACCCATATGCATGCGTCTTGCGATATGTTTTGCAATAACCACATAACAATTAACTTTTTCCTTATAAATAAACATGCCAGTGTTACCTTTTCACATTAGAAATAAAATCACCGGAACAGTTTCACAAAACTTATTTATAACAGCAACAAGAACCTGCCCTTTCGTGCAATAAATAATTTAAATTGTATTGAGTATTAAATAAAATTAAAACTAAAATACTGGTATGCAAGGGAAGAAAAAGTAGGGAATGAGCGAATATAAAGATAGAAGACGAAAAATTAGAAGTTGCTGATTTTAGATACCTAGGAAGCCAGATAAGTCAGGATGGAAGGAGTAGTAGGGATATGAAGCAGAGGATAGCGAGGGTCGTGTCGT
>NW_020441562.1:0-1665 GCF_000699045.2 Agrilus planipennis
TACTGTTTTGTCAATACCGCTTCCATTTTATTTAAAGCTATCTCTAACTCCTCCTTGCTAGATGCTAATACTGCTATATCATCTGCAAATCTAAGTATAATACTAATATTTTGCCCCTGTACATCTATGCATACAGTTGTACTGTCTTTAATTATGTTGATCGCGACTTTTCGTGAAATATGTTTAATAAAAATGTAAGAAGGAAGACTGGAATGTTTTTGGAGTTTTTCACAGTTAGTTATGCTACACCGCACGCGTCAAAGTAACGAAAATTCGACAGCATGAAGTGTGAAGCAGAGTGGCTGGAATATGATTGGGGAGAGTTCACACTCCGGCCTGTAGAAATAGCAGGTCACAGTAATATTTATATATGTATTCGAAGTGGCGAAAGTACCGAGCGGTATGGCCCAGACGTTTAGACCATTTCTTGGCATTCAGGAGGACGTCGGTTCGATTCCGGGTCCGTTTGCCTTGGTCCAAGTTTATCTGTGGTTTCCTTGGATTACTTAGGTAAATGCTGGGGCAGTAGTATTCCACAGATAATCTTTTATTATCTTCTGTCTTCATTTTGTCCGTCTCATCTTTCTCATCTGATCCACCACTCACCCATTCCCACGATTCCTGAAAGGAGGCTGAAGAGGGGCTTCAGCCCTTCCTTCCGGCGTAGTCCGGAAGGACTGCCAGCCCACTAGCAATTATTGACTGGTGAGAATGAAACACCTTTAAGTTTTTTTTTTGTGGCCAAGGTTAAACCGCGACAGCGATTGTTGCTGCCGGAATTGCCGTCGAAACGTCGGAACCCAATAGCGTATTAAGACTATGATCTTTTGGCCCAAATTATAATTCTACCGTGGATTCTAGAAGTGAAAGCCTGTGCTATTATATTATTCTTATTATGTCAAAATTAAATACTTCATGTTACAGAATGTAATATTGTCAATAATTTTTTATTTTTGGTGCAACGCTTATGTTTTAATATTGTTTTTAATTCGTTAGAGATAGATTTGTTTATCATTATTCAACCTTTTTCATCTTATTATATTTCAAATTTCCATAATTTCAAATGTATACAAGGTGGTCAAATATATCTTGAATGTTCTTTTGGAGACAATAATAGGCCGATTTGTTCCCAATAGTCAGGTTCTGTGAAAGTCTTCGACGGCAACCATCTTTATAATTGTATTGTCGATGCTCTTCAGTTGTATGCAGGTTATAGGAATTTCATAGCTCGAGGCAGAGTCACACCTTGCTGGATTTTTCCACTTATTGGCTTCTTTTGTTGCATACCAGGTATTGGTGGTGGCACCAGAACAATTTTGATTTTGTCACATAAATTAGAGTTAGTTACGTTTTGTCCTTCTTCTTGCTAACTTGCGTTTTAAATTCATATTTTCTTCGTTGTAAGTGTCGTTGTAATCCGTTATTTCATAGTTAATAACTCATTTGTAAATAAAGTCCGTATATAGTGTTTTATATCGAGTTTCATTAGCTCCGTTAAAACCAACATTTTAAGAAAATAGTACAAGTGGTTTCACGGTAAACAGCTTACTTAAAATGTACCAGTAACTATCAGTAACATTCAGTTCTCTTGGTCGTGGAGCATTTTAGTAAAATAGCATCTCTTTTTTTTATAAAACGTTTGCTATTATTAAAGTTGCTTGAAAT
>NW_020441563.1:0-1629 GCF_000699045.2 Agrilus planipennis
TTTCGACATCCTTTATCATGGAAATTCAAGAGCAGAATGTTGAAGATGCTAGACTGCATGAAATTAATAAATTCAAAACGACACTTCAAAGCAATAAACCAGAGCCTTTAATGACATCAAGTATTATTTCTGTAACATCCAGCCTAGCATCTCCTGTTGATTCTGGGGTTCAAATGTTGGACAGCGAAAGTGACATTATTTCATCTATGTCAGCAAGTGCAGACAATATTTATGAAGGAGAAGTAAATGTAGAAAATATTGGGAATAAAGAAAATATTGGGTCATTAGGATGCTCAGATGAAAATGATAAAAATGAAGAAGAAAATATCATTCCTGAGAGCATTAAAAGTGAAGGTATTAATCTACTAAGCAAAGTTCAGATTGAAGTAAGTATGCAGTAGTTTTAATATGGTGAATTGTTTTTCTATAATTGTATTAATTACTATCTGTTTTCTTGATTTGTAATTATGAACCATTCTAGTTTTTTACAACTCCTCTACTACAGTTTACAACTTTCAAATCGTTTAGTGCGGTATAAATTAATTTATCAAGAAATACAAACTGTTTTTAATTCGGGGTTTAGAAGTGCACCTTGGTAGTTTCCACATATAAAATTTTGTTAACCAATGCCTCACACTAACGTTAACACATTCTGCTTTAGCGCATTTAATAATGGAGATATTAACTTAGACCTTTTCAAATGGGGATTAAAACTTTACCTCGGTGATTTCTAACTACAGACTGCTTTGTAGTGAGGTTTCACAATAAATTTAATACATTTTAGTACTTTCAGCGCATTTATAAGGGACAAATTAAATTATTAGGAAATAAAAACGACTTTTATAAAATGGGGGTTTAACGTGCTCCGTCCTAATTTCCAACCATAAAATTACTTTTGCTGGGGCCCCATAATATTTTTAATGCATTTCAGTACTTTTAACGTTTAATATGGGGAAAATGAACTTATCTTTTAAATTAGGAGTTGAAAGTGCAGTATTTCCAACAATAATTCTTTTCACTGCTGCCCCACTACAACTTTAATACAATTTGGCACTTTCTGACTAAAAATCCGTAATAGAATAGTTCAAAGTATTAAAACAATGACTATTTTATAAAAACTATGAAGAAATTGTAATGTTAAATACCTTTCTTTACAAGTCTAAAGTGCAGTCCAATATGTTCTTATGACAATGGGTTGTAAGGAATTCCCTATCACAAGCAAGTTGTTCGGAAAGCTGAAACAAAAAGAATATTGTATTAAAAATTAACCAAAAATCGTGAATCATTTCTTTTGATTTCGCAAAAACACATTTTCGTCAAAGAAAATGCCACCTATCGACACTGCTGCGTTTATATCATATAAATTTAAATTTGCTTAAATCACGGTAAAAAGAGAAATTTCACAACTGGTTAACAAACTGAAATTATGATTTCGCAAAAACTCATTTTTACCTTACAACCAGCTGGGCATATATCATTGAAATTTAAAAGTTTGCGCAACTGTTGTGAGTAAAATTTTACGCGCCCAAATTTCAAAATTGGTCAAAAAAATACCGAGAATTATAAATAATTTCCTTTGATTTTGCAAAAAACTATTTCGTTAAAACACGTGTCACATTATATCAGTGT
>NW_020441564.1:0-1656 GCF_000699045.2 Agrilus planipennis
AGATGAGACAGACGAAATGAAGACAGAAGAGAATGAAAGATTATCAGTGGAATATTACTGCCCCAGCATTTTCCTATGTGATCCAAGGAAACCTCAGAAAAACTTGGACCAAGGCAGATGGACCCGGAATCGAACCGGTGTGCTCCCGAATGCTAAGCCTAAATCTCTAGGCCCTAGGCCATGACGCTCGGCCACGTCAGGAAATTTGGAACCTCAAATAGATACATTAGTTACTTCCGAAGTAATATAGGTTCATTCAGTCTCGGACTTAGCATCCACCTGTAGGTCATACCACTCGGTAGGAGGATACATAGATCCACAGCCTAAAAATACCGTGGATAGAGGATGCAGGGAAATGAAGAGGTCTTGAAAGAAAATAGGGGAACAGAGGTTGATTAGGAAGTCAATAAAAAATAAGTTGGTAGGAGACTTTTCCTGAAACATGAAGGACTAGTTAGAATCATATTAGAAGCAGAAACAGAAGGAGTATTAAGTATTGTAAAATTTACAGAAAACGAACGTGTTTTTCCTTCCTAAACAAGCGAGATGGGACGATTATTCGAAATTCAGAGTACTTTTATATCAATATTGCACAGAAAAATGACAAGCTATATTTACGGAACAACCTGATTTCCCAAATCTGTTCAAAGTAGTGTCACTTTTGCTGTCCGTTCCGGTCACTTCAGCTTTTATAGAAAAAGTACTCTCTGTTATGATTGAAATGTGGCAGGACAACAGGAATAAAGCTTCTTTAGTTTACTTAGATCTTTGTTTGCCATGGTTAGAGGCTATTAATGTATTTAAGAGCGACAGCAATTTGTTACTGGCTGCTAGGTGTAACAAAAAATATGTTTTTAAAAACAAAAAATGAAATACTTTATTTTTATGCTGGGTACTTTTTTTTTAACCTTTTAGTCGAGAAATACTTTATGTAAAGCCTGAAAAGGTGGCAACCCTAGTTATAATACACGTACTAAGACGCATTCAGACGTTTGAACTTTATACATATTTTTATAACTGTTATACATATTTTCTAAAATCAAAGAGGAGAAACCACCAGTTAATACTTAACATGTACAACAAATTTCAAACAACAGTTCCCGAAATCAGAAAGTTAAGTTAGTTTTTACAGTTTTTTTTTTGCTGCACACATGATGGTGACTGGGGTAGTTTGCACCGTCTTTCTGTAACTAGTCCACTGCTTAATGTATTATTCATCAAAATTCAAATATAGAGACTTTGCTTATGTACCTACGTTACGTCACTTGTTGAATTACTACGGCTTTCCACCTTAATAACAGTAAAGTCTTCTACATGCGTTAAACTGAAGAAGTCCCCATTTTGTATCAAAAACGTTTAAATGTTAATTTTTAAATATCAACTAATTTAATTCTGAGTTGATGGTAAGAATGAACAAACATACCTTTACTTTAAATACAGTTACATCAAAGTACTGCTTAACTTTAGTAATGAGCAAAATTCGTCTTGCGATAATGCAAGATCGAGACTAAAACTGTCTTTGTACAAGCAAGACCGAACGAACAAAATCAAGACAAAAATAAAGACCGAATATGCAAGACCAAGACCAAATACATAAGACTAAACAAGAAATTTCCAGTGGATTTATGAGTTAAACTATTTGAAGCAACTTTAAAA
>NW_020441565.1:0-1636 GCF_000699045.2 Agrilus planipennis
CTCAGGCAAATGCTGGGACAGCAATATTCCACAAATAATCATTCACTCTGTGGCTGCTTTATATCACTCAGGCAAATGCTGGGACAGTAATATTCTACAAATAATCATTCACTCTGTGGTTTCTTTATATCACTCAGGCAAATGCTGGGACAGTAATATTCCACAGATAATCATTCACTCTCTTCTGTCTTTATTTCGAACGTCTAATCTCTCTCACCCCAACCACCACCCACTCATTCCTACAAAGAGACTGAGGGGCGCCTTCCGCTTTACTCTCCAGTGTAGTCCGGTGGGATTACTCGCCCACCAGAATTAGTAGTTAGTGGAAATGAACAACCCCAAATGTTTCTTTTCGTTTCCCTCTACAATTTGTTGCCGCTTTCCGATCGTTTTTTAATGGTTTCTCTCGTTTTGCGTCTCTGTTTCGTTCGGCATTTACGTTACCGTTTGAGAAAAGTTAGTTAATAGGTACGTTACTTAATTGCATGAAATCTTTGGGAACTATCAATTTACTATTTGAAACCATTAACAATCGCCTTTCGGTCGCACAAGCAAGAGCGAGCGAGGTCAGTTGCAAAAGTCCAAAGAAAAATGATTCGAAAACGGTCGTTTAATACAATAAGCACCATGTGAAAATGCCAGAGATGCCAACAACAATAAAACTTCGCGGTGGCTCAATAATTCGAAGAGTCGAATATGATAATTATAATTGTATCCGTGTGTCGGTTGGTGTGTGCGTGCGTGTACGTGTCTTGTTCCACTTTTTTGAAATATCGGCCGCGTGGGAACGGGCACCTTAATAAACAACTATTATAATTGAATTGCAACAATAAAATGGCGTGTTGTATATTAGTACAACTATACATATACATATTACTAGCAGGCCATGGTCGTCGGAATACGAACTTAGAACAGACACACGAATAACAACTGCGGACAAATATTAGTTACGTATAACCGAGACACATACATACTTTGAACAATGTATTTTAAACTTGTTTATAGACAATTACAGACAACAAAGGTGTACACAATGATCCAGAGATGTAGACTGCACACATGGTACACGCACCATTGAGACTGTCATTAAGAAGGAAATGAAAATTAATAAATACGAACATAGCATATAATGCTTTTGTTCCTGTTTTTATAAAACATATATATATATATATATACATGTCCAGAAAATATTGCCTAAAATGTACTTATCTCGTCCTACTCCGAGGATAAGTGAAATTTAGAATTTGATTGTTAGCAAAAATGAATTTTAAAATGTCACACCCCCGCCGGGAATCGAACCCGGGACCTTTGGCTTTTCGCACCAATGTTCCGACCACTAAACTACGAGAGGTGACAACAGCAACCACGACCAACCGACCTACAAAGTTAACGATCCGTCGATTTTTATTAACTTATTGTAAGTCCCGGGTTCGTTTCCCGGCAGGGGTGTCACAACAGCAACAATTTTTCCCTCATTAATTTGAGATAGTTTGTAGTGGGTAAATTAAAAAATCGAAAAAATGATTTCAAATTAATATTGTATATTAAACCACTATTAAGTAACTAACAATGTCATAGGATTTCATATATTTAAAATACGTAAATTGTTAACAGTAACAAAAGCGGGCTATGATTA
>NW_020441566.1:0-1639 GCF_000699045.2 Agrilus planipennis
ACTTGTGCCAACGTTTTTTCCAATCCTCAAAGCACTTCAAAAAATCGGTTTTTGTGATCTTGTTTTTTCATAGGCCTCTTCAGTTTTGAGAATAAGAAAGTCACAGGAGGCCAGATCTGGGGAATACGGTGGCTGCGGCATTTTTAGTGTGTTGTTTTTTGCTAAAAAGTTCGCGCACAAGCAACGATGTGTGAGCAGAGGCGTTATCGTGGTGTAGAAGCCAGTTTTTGTTCTTCTACAAATCCTAGCGTTTTTAGCGGATTGCTTCGCGCAAATTGCGGTAATATTCCTGTTTGACCGTTCTACCCTGTGGTAAGAACTCATGATGCACCACGCCCCTGCAATCGAAGGAAACTGTAAGCAAAACTCGTTCGACCTAATTTGGCGCGCTTTGGGATGATTGAGGTTTGGTTTCCACGTCATAGCCATAAACCTATGTTCCTTCACTAGTTATGACCCTTTGGAGCAAATTTTGGTCGTCGCCGACAGAGTCCAACAGCTCCTTAACAATGTTAATGCGAACGTGTTTTTGGTCGAATTTGAGTAATTTTAGTACGAATTTCGCGGCGACCCCGTCTCATGCCCAAATCATTGGTAAAAATCGAATGGCAGAAGCCAATCGATATGTTTAGGTCCTCAGGAACTCCTCTAACTGTGATTCGACGATTAGCCAGTACTATTTTCTTCACTTCATCAATGTTTTCGTCTGTTGTTGACGTGCTCGGGCGTCCGGCACGCTCTTCGTCGTTGACATCTTCTCGGCCCTCTGAGAACATTATGTACCACCAACGAACGTTGCTTTCGCGATAATTTTTGAACAGACCGCGTATATGTCGCCTGTTGCAAATATTCGCAAATAACACGATTTTCCCTGGCAAATCAAATAAAAGTCCTTTGCTTGTTTCATGAATTAGTCAAAATTTTGCCTGCTGCACGTAGAAGGCAATCAAAAGTACTTGGCGTAACAATTATACAATGTATTCTGATTGCACCTGTATCACGTTAGAAGATCTCATCTTCAACCCCCCGTATCTAAACGTGTGAGTATAATTTGTTGTGAAAAAATTAATTCTGCATTCGTTACTAATTTATTTTCTACACATTAGCTACAAATTACTCGTATGTTTAGTACATGGATTAAACTACACATGATTGAATTAATCGTAAGGGTCGCAATTTATTACTAATTACTTTAGAAAAGGTAGATCTAGAGAAGGTTTCCTGTTCAGTTTTTCTTCTTNCGTAAGATGGTTTAGGGGGGAGAGGGGTTGACCATGTCTTATTTTTTCTTACCAGGGGCTGGGAGGGAGTCTTGATAGTTCTTACGTAAGCTCACAAAAATGCCTAAAGTTACTAATCTAACTAATACTACTAAATACTTTGCGTCGAAAAAGGTAGCTGAACTTCACAAAAAACTTCATGACGAGGTAAAGAAGTTTTGCGCCGCATCGTGGCTGATGTGGAATGGGTGGACGTCGGCGACGTCAGGAGGGTTTTGAGCCCCTGGACTGAAAATCTTATACAGGTAAATGATGAATGATCAAAACCAATGCTTATTACTACCAAAAAATAAAAATGACCAGTACCTTTGAAAGTACAAATAAATATTCCTAAAAATTGTTAGTAATATTTATAGCAG
>NW_020441567.1:0-1615 GCF_000699045.2 Agrilus planipennis
TGGTAAATTAGAAATTAGTATAGAATAGGTATAATTACTACGGTTTTTTAGTGTGCTTTCTAACTCTTAGAAAAGTTCTTCTCATTATTTTCGTAAGTGTATTCCTGTTTGGGAAGTATATTATTTTTAAAAGGTAATATTTGAAAAATATTGCATAAACGTTGGGAAGTTGGGCCCACGCTCATCTCTAGCCCGCTGCTTGTTCTCTCAGTACGCAAGCGCGTCAGCCATTATCGTCGCCGACTCGCGCACTTGTCGTGCGCAAGTGGAGTTAGTCGGTCGCGTTGAAAGTACAATAAACGATGTATTATCGTTTTGCAACCGTGTGCGACATTGCTAGTACATCCAGATGAACTGAATAATTATTGTAAAATACACTGTGGTGAACTATAAAAACGGTTTGTTTTTAATTGTAGTGTTTGTTGATTGCTGTCGTAACTGCAATAGTGCCGGGCTCGTACGACGTTGTCAATGTGAGTATTGTTTGTAATTTAGGTCGTTGATTTTAGTTATCAAGTCGGTCATGTGGCCACACGGCACTGACTTTCTTTTAAAATATGTAAGTAAACCAAGCGCGAAAGTAAAATTTGGAAGCATGTACTGTAAAATAAGGTTAATTGAATATGTTTTGTGGTTTTCTTAATATAATTTCACGTTCTGTATCTAATGAATATGAGAAATTGACGGCAGCTTTGGTTATTTTGTTGCCCAACCAAGGCATTTTCAAGCGATTTCGTGTAAATAACTTCTCAGACGATGAATTGAATTATTAACTAACTGCATTTCATTCATTATTTTGTCAAATATTAACAATTTTGATTAATAAATATATTTGTATATACAAATTAACAAATACGTTACCTACCCATACATTTTCGTTACTGGAATAGGTACCTAGGTAGGTGCCTACTGCTTTTACACATGATTATGATTTGTGAATTAGTTTTATAAAGGACAGTCCAATTTAGAATAAATCAGGGTCAGTAGTTTTAAAATACGAAACAGTCAACAACCGGCTTATGATAAAAGGGTTGTTTTGATATAAACAACATAACAAGGTCAACTATTATCTCAAGAATGTTAAGTTTCAATAGGTACATACAAACATGGAAACCTAAAAATGCGTAAGCTGTTTATAATTTTAGGGTATTGGTATGATGCAAGTGCATTATTTACATTATGGGACGTATACAATGTACCTACATGTTGGTTTTTACATGATGCATACGCAGTGTTTTTTTCCAGGGAAGAACGATGTCTAAATACTTATAGGTATGCAGGCTATGGATCTTATATGAGGTGGTTTAAGTTAAGGGCATTTTAATTTATGGGGCTGACTTTAATGCGTGCATACCTACATGTTTGTCCATTTCTTTGATACTATTTTCAAATTTCCCTTTCGTGGTTTAGTGTGGTGTTCTTGATTTAAGGGAGGTGTTTACCTACCTATCTAGTTTTATAACGTGAGGTGAGAATTCTCTTTCTGCCTCACCACCTTTCATTATGAATTGAAGATGAATTCAATACCTACAATAGCTTTTGCAATCCTATCTACATTTAATATTAGAAAAAAAAATAGGAAAGTAGGTATTGTAACTGATTCAAAATATCAATA
>NW_020441568.1:0-1707 GCF_000699045.2 Agrilus planipennis
TGAGATACCGACTTGAAAAATAAAATAATCTAAAGATAGAAAAGCGCACCTGAAATTTCTGGGAAATGGAAGATATTCACTAAGCCAAAAGAAGTGATAATTATGTAAAAGAGTACGTAGAATCTCATGGTGTCAAAGGTTTTCGAAGGCGGTGTCAAATAGTCAGTCCTCACCTAATTTGAAGGCAGTGGTCTCCGATTGTTAAATTCAGTGATGATCATTATTACAGGAATGTCATCCACTTTACATTCCTGTAGATGCAAGGAAATTCGTTGTTAAGCAATACGTAGCTACCTAATAGAAAATTACACAGCGTTTTTCATTCCTGGAGACCATTTACCAAAAGCTAGATACAAAAAAGAATTCGAAGGCGACGTTTAACGAATATATATAAGTGAATCTACATGTGTATGCACGGTCTGATAAAATTAGTTTATGAATCACCAGTTCAACATTGAACAGACCGACTGTGATCAACCTTGGTTGTTAAAGGAGTATTGTCCTTGCTAAACAATACCGCACAATACCTTTAGTTCTGTTCAGTCCCAGCGTGTTCAGCTTAGGATTCCATGCGATGTGTAATATTCTAAAAATAAAGACTAACATGTTCTCTTTTCGATGTACAAAATATCAACAAAGTTCAAAAACTCTGTTTATGCTTTGTTTACAGGTACGTAGTCGCAAATATTTGGAAAACAAGAACAGAATTTTCATTAAATGAAAGTTTAAGTCCTTTATTAGTGTACGCATTCTACTACTAGAAATTATGTGGAATTTGTAGAGAAATAAGTTTGAGTTTACTAAAAGTCCAAAACATTGTTGGAATATTGTTACTATATATTAAGTAATGTATAATAAAATAATTGAAGGAAATATAACAAACGAAAAAAAGAAGGAACGTCCTTGCACCATACGACAATGACCAACTTCTTCAACCCAAGTCCTTTATCCTTTGAATAATCATGTGAAAGAGAATGTACTTGAGTATGTGGTGGAGGTTTTTGAAACGGAAAGGTTATACAATTAACTCGGTCTAGAGGCAATTTATATAATAAATAAATCGCAATGGATAATTAGTATAACAGAATAACAGACGCAATTATTAAACATATTTAAAGCCGGCGCTTGAGGCGACAAGAAAAGTCGCGGATGGCGCCACGAAGTGACAGTAAAAACGTCGACGTACAAGTACGTGTACAAGCCTGTGCTTATGATTCTGTAATTTGATACCCGCGTCCATATGTCCGAGTGGACAGATACGAGACATATTCTATCAATCGAACACATGTTCAAAAAATAGATTTATTAATGAAACTTGATATACTGACTTTATAGCACGCTAATAACATATAATCAATGTAACCATCCGTAAACGCGTTTATTACAAACCTCCCCACAAGAAATACAAATTAATCATATGTGTTGATTAATTTATAATCTAACAGTTGCAGGTTTCTTCCACTTTCTACCGAAATATTCTTCAAAAAATCATTTTGCCTACACATCATAATTTTCAACTTTTTTCGTAAAAAATCGTCTTACTGATCAGTAGAACATCAGCTGAATTTGTTTCTTAATAACAGTTTTAATCATCATAAGGTCGTAAGTCCTCAGACTGGTTGGACACGTACCTCCACTCTTTCCTATCCTGAGCTAAACTTCGCATTTCCCTAAAACTAGAACAGCCCACATCCTTAACTATTTGCG
>NW_020441569.1:0-1780 GCF_000699045.2 Agrilus planipennis
ATGAAGGTCTAGTCAGAGACATATTAGAGGCAGAAACAGGAGTTAGGAGGGGTAGAGGTAGACCTAGATTAGATTACTGTTCACAAATAGTTAAGGATGTGAGTTGTTCTAGTTTTAGGGAAATGCGAAGTTTAGCACAGGATAGGAAAAAGTGGAGGTACGTGTCCAACCTGTCTTAGGACTGATGACCTTATGATGATGATGGACAAAATTAGCAGATTGGTTTGTCCCGTTTAGTTCATTGATGATCTCCAGTGGGTACAATTTTATTGACTTTAATTTTGAAAAGCTTCTCAAGAAACCGCCGATGTGCGAACAGCTAACAGAATTGACCGAATACAATAAATTTCAGACGATTTGGACCCCCCCTTGGGACTTTTTTTTACCCCTTGGTTTTTGGCACCGTTCCAAACCCCTTCACGCCTACAATCGAAAAAATTAAACCATTTCAAAATAAGTTTACTTTAACATTTCTTTATAATTTCGCCAGTATTTCGGTGCGTCATAGATAAAAAATAAAAAAGTTAGGTTATGTTAGTGTCTTATTTTAACATTACCTGCTTAAGCTTTTATATTCATTAGATAAGCGACAATAGCCTTATTTCAATATTCTAGCAATATATTTGCCAGGCGATAGCATTCGGGACCGTTTTAGGGTGGAGCGATTGTAAATGCTACAAAAGGACGTGCTTGAAGGAAATATGTCTATTTCCTTTGAATATATCCGGAAAGGATAAGAAGGTCGCTGAAAAGAAGTGGGCGGAATTGAAAATTCACCAAAACATTCAATTTACGTAAACGATACTTGCAAACGTGAGTTGGTAGGACAATATCAAGCATCAGCGTTTCGTATCAGCCCGAAAATTAAAGATAGCGAAAACAGGAAGGCGAAAATTCGTTGGGATACTTCAGGACAATGCGTTTTCCAGCGATAAAGGCAACGTAATGTTTCGTTTCTCTTCATCCGTACTCAGCACTAAGACATTAATTTACTAATAGGAGAAAGCTAAGTTGGAGAATTTTAATAAAAATGTCACAGCCACGTGGAAGCATTGAGCGTGAAATTGAATTTTGTATAAGTACGGGATATTGGCGTGATTTACGTCCTTAAAAATTGTTAGGATTTCCGGGAATTACTTATTCACATCAGGATGAATCCTTTGGGCATTACTATAGATGTCGTGGATAATCTTCTTCTTTACATTATGCTGTAATTTTTATTGAGTAGTCGATATATATTTAGAAAAATATAAAATGCAAAATATAAAAGTATCACTATCGCCAATACTATAAACAATTACTGAAGAACACTTCTCCACACTAAAAACAACAATTCAATATTTTGTAGTAGGTTAAAAATTAAATTATTTTTCGGATTTATTGTCCTTTCCGTTTTATTATCAAGATGGTATTAAGCCATTCTTGGATATTCGACAAATTACTTCTTTGTTTTGTTTTAGGTTATCAATTAGCAAAATTGTGATGCTCATTTTTCTTGTGATGCGTTTACTATCATATTTACTGACCCGGCCACGCGTTGCTGTGGTTTTTTGTCATATTACATTGTTGTAAACTATTTAAGGGGAACGGTAGGAGAACATCAGACATGGGCACCACCATGCTTTTTTACATAGATTCCATTTGTAAAAAAACATGGCGACCTTCATGACTGATTTTCTACTAACGTTAAAGCTGGTATAAAAATTTACTGGTTTGGGATTTGAAAGGGAAGGACTTTATACACAATTGATCAAAATTTTCGTACAGTTGATGTAAAGCA
>NW_020441570.1:0-1687 GCF_000699045.2 Agrilus planipennis
CGATATCCTCATCATCCGCCTATAACACCACATTTCGAACGCTTCTAACCTTTTCTTTTCCGCCGCTCCCACTGTCCATGTTTCGCACCCGTACATAAAGGAATATTTTAATTAGGTTATATAGGAAGGACGGAGGGGCGGAATAATGTGGAGTGACCTATGGTTACTGAACTTCAGTCAGCTGCCGAAGACATTAAGGTAAGTGAAGTTTTGGGCGCTTATAAGCAAGCAGGGTTTGAGATTAACATTGGTATCGTTGGTAATTGGTATCTAGTGTAAAGTGATGTTTGAAATAACGGCAAATGGCATATCTGACGTATTCTTTGTCACATGTAAGAACGCAAGAGCTATCAACAGAGAAGTAAATGTCAAAAAAAGGAAATAACTAAAGGAAATTGCTGTTTTATGCTTTAACATTGAGTGCTTGTCAACCATAACTATTATTAGTTCCTACCCTTTTAAGCAACAAAATAATGGTGTTCATATTAGATACCTTTTTAAGGTTTTATATGTAATAGAAATCTCTTTTTTTTTGCGAAAGAAATCGCCATGAAATTGTGAAATATATTGTAGCGACCACGAGCGTGATTGTGTGCGATCGGGCATACGTGTGTGTGAGCGGCTTATCGATTCGCCGACTAGCCGCGGGCGCTTTTCGTCATGTGCGCCGTATCTGTAAACGTGTGTGTCGTAACTGTGTTCCGGGAAAACAATTAAACCGTTCAAAGAAAACGAGACTTCTCTGGACGGCTGCAGAACGTAAATAAATAGTTTTCTTGTTAAAATTTAATTTGTTAAACCCACGAACATTACAATATTATTTCTGATGCGGCTATCATGTATATGAAGGGTTAAGAGAATGCGATTTAGATGAAGGAATATTTTTCATAAACATAAACTTTTACAACATTGAAGACGTGGGATGTTTATTTATTTATTTATTAGAAATACGCTAGTTGCAATTACAAAAATACAAAAGAAAACTAGACTCTATACTTTTACTTCTAAAATGTTTTCTATATGTAATTAAGATAATTTAATACTTAATAATATAAACATAATCGAAATTCGTGCTTATTTATGTTTATGCACTTTAAACGCGCCGCTTGAAACGACCAAAAGACATCCCACACGATAAATACAGTTTTGTAAATAAATCCAAAGCATATTTATTTGCTAAATTACCTACTGGAGAATTCACTCCTAGATTAGATCTAAATGTGGTACAATCAATCTAGATGATGCGACTTAGAAATAAAAAGAATTTGACAGTTGACAAGTTGAGGTATCCTCATAACACCATATTACAACAAAAAAACAAACTGTTTGTGCAAGTAAAAATACACTGCTGTTAAAATTTTAGCTATCTGGCAGTTAAAACAATAAAAATGTAGAAGTTTTAAATACTTAAAAGAATTTATTAGGTACATCGAATGTATTCATTTACATCCATGCTTACATTTTATTTAAAGAAGAGAACATAGTTAAAGATAAATACAGTTACAATATTTTTTTATCTAAAACTCCTCTATTACTTAAATTTGTACAGTTCTGTCAATTCGTTTGGCTTATAGTAAATGATGCTTGGCCAATGATTGCGAAATATTGTTTATATTAAATCGTGTCTTCAACTAATATAGGGGAGTGCCGATTTTTTGAAAAAAAAAAAATTTCAAATATAAAGGGT
>NW_020441571.1:0-1633 GCF_000699045.2 Agrilus planipennis
TTCAAGAATCCGGAGGGCCAGGTAGCTCGATGGATTGAGAAGTTACAGGAATATTATTTTGACGTAAAGCACCGGCCTGGAACCGGATACAAGAATGCCGATGCACATTCCAGAAGATCTTGTCAAACAGACTGCAAGCAGTGTGATCAAATGGAGTTGCATTCAGACCAATGGAGAAATTTCGAATCGGCTATATTCCGTGAACTGAACTCCATCCACAGTCGGACGGCATGGTTGAGCAAATGAACCGGACCTTGTTTAAATATCTCTCCAAGGTAGTGTCTGATCACCAAAGGGACTGGGACCGCTGTTTGCCTTTATTATTAACGGCTTACCGTTCGTCTGTCCACGAAACCACTGGCCAAACACCTGCCAGTGTCCTTTTTGGAAGGGAGTTACGACTACCTTGTGACCTCAAATTCGGCTGTAAATCAGGAGGTGACTTGGCTGGAGAAGATTATGTTACCAACCACCGAAGAAAGCTTAACAATATCCACGAGTTATTTCATCTGCATACACAGATTTCTTGTGACAGGATTAAAACTACGATATCAAAGCTACAGCAGGTGGTTACCAAACTGGAGATTTTGTTTGGTTGTGTAATCCTCGTCGTCGCCGTGGACTATCACCTAAATTCCAGCAGAACTGGGATGGACCCTATGAGATAGTGAAGAGAATTAACGACGTGATCTACCGAATTAAGAAAACTCCAAATGGGAAGCCGAAGGTAGTCTATTTTAATATTGGCTTGGCTCCATTCGTTGGTGCAAATGAAGAGGAGGCGCGGGCCAGATTATTAAGAAGTATTCCTTCCGAACCCACATTCGAAGAGTTCATGAAGGAAGGCCCCCCATGTTAACAGGAGATTTGGAATGACGCAAAAAATCCGACGAGACCTCTTTGCTATATCCAAGGAGTATTTTCTGGCTCATTGCGTTTCAGAGGATCTCAGAACGAGCCATGGTATCGCGTCCTAGTTCAAACGCAGATTTGGCGGTTTGGAACATCTTGAAGACCAAGTTCAGAAGGGAAGAAGACTGTTGTGCCTGTCTGATGGACGAAGCAATATCTATTACCTAGCAACTAAGGGAAGATGCTCTGATAACCCAACATGTAGAGACCTTTGGGACACAGTAATTGAACTCCGCGAACATCTTCTGGAGAGTAACCTACAGAAGCTGGCGATTCCGATGTTTGGTTGTGGACTGTACAACCTAGATTGGAAGATCGTCCGGAACATGATAGAAGTCCTGTTCCGCCGTACTGGAATAGACATTTTGGTTTGCAGTAATAATCCGAATGATGAGAAGACCGTGGACTGTTACTTCTATTCCCGGAGCGCATGTCGTGAATGCGAGAACTGCAGATTCCGGCATGATCCTGCGAAACAGAAAATGAAAATGTTTCGGGACGAAACTTCCTTAAGGAGGGGGCAGTGTAGCGAGCACGAGCGTGTTCGTGTGCGATCGAGCATACGTATGTGTGAGCGGCTTATCGATTCGCCGACTAGCCGCGGGCGCCTTTCTTTATGTGCGCCGTATTTGTAAAGGCGTGTGTTGTACCTGCGTTCTGGGAAAGCAATTAAACAGTTCAAAGAAAAGGAAACTTTGCCAAACGGTCCGAGAAGGTTCCC
>NW_020441572.1:0-1767 GCF_000699045.2 Agrilus planipennis
ATAACTATAACCTACTAAAAAATATACACAAGTCTTAACACAAAGTGAAATGGATTAACGATAAAAAGTGGTGTTATTCATTTATGTCCGGAAACAAAAACATCATAGTTTACGAATAAAATAATTCGAAGTGGTCTGTGTTCTGTCGAAACTGCCAGACGCAGATCGCGATTTCGATCTTTTTGGATCTCATCAGCGCGGTGGAGGCGGAACACAGACCAACTATTACCTGCTGTCTTAACAGCGCGTTTTAGAAAATACCACAAATGGCGTGGTAAACGCCATCTATGGTACGATGCTACATTTTAAGATTACGTATGCTCCAACAAGGTCCATTTAAATATATGGATATCTACTTGCTGAAACGAATCCTGGTGTAGCTAACCTCAACGTGATAGGTACGATTATGGTAACGTTCCTATCACGTTGAGGTTAGCTGGTATTTTCTAAAACGCACTGTTAAGGCAGCAGGCTCAAGTTGATCTGTGTTCTGTCGGAGCTGTCTGCGACGCGCTGATGAGATCCAAAAAGATTGAAATCGCGATCCGCGTCTGGCAGTTTCGATATAATACAGACCACTTCGAATTATTTTATTCGATTGTGGTAACGTTCGTATTACGTTGAGGTTAGCTACGCCGGGATTCGTTTCAGCAAGTAGATATCCATATATTTAAATGGACCTTGTTGGAGTATAGGTAATCCTAAAATGTAGCATCGTACCACAGATGGCGCTTACCGCACTGATACTGTTAATTATTACCGTTGCGATGTTGTATTAAAGTCAATGGAATATAGTTTACTGTAGATTCAACAGAAGAATTATAAATAATTTCATAAATATAAATGTGTATACAATGTACAATAACAAAAACACCACAAGTTTTGGTTACAAATTATTTATTTATTGATTCTACTTTAACAACTTTGCCCCACAAAGGCTTCTTCTAACTACTTTTGCATAAAGGGTTACATAAATCGTACCATTTTTAAGGGCGTATTCCTTCGGAAAGTAAATTTTGTACAAATTGTTGTATAGTCCATGAAATACTGATTAATTGACTTAAACGCAATTAAACATAAACATAAAACTAATTGTTGATTATTTTCTGAGCTGGTCTCCAATTAAGATCACTTGATGCTTCCCTGGATCGTTCCAGTTCGATTTATGCTCCTGAATTCTTTTTTACAATACAAAGTTTCCCTACGCTATATTATGTTGTTGCATGGGTAATAGGTACCTATTTTCCAAATTCTCTTTTAGAACACGCCTAAAAGGGAACATAGAAAATGGTCCACAGAGGCCATTAAAAACACATAACGGAAATATTGGTTTCAATAAATGATGTCGTAAATATGTCACTCCTAAACCCACATTTAAGAAACATATTTTGGGTTAAGTGAAAAGTGGAGTGAAATTGCGATGGAAACCAAGACCAAGAGGAGCGTTAACGAAATCCCTTCCGTTAATGTTCCTTTTGGTATTAATTCCTACTGGCGATTCTTGAACTAGTGAAATAAGAAGTAGTTTTCCAAATTTTAAAATTTGAAGAACTAATATTTGGACTGACCACCACATATCCACGGAAGCTTGCTGATTGCATAGTAGTTGCTACTTACTTCTCATCTTTAAAGTATTTTAAACAAACTGTTTTGACTTAAACGGTGCTGTTGATAAATTGCGGGTAGCAAAATGGCACCGAACACTTATTTGTTTTCTTAGCTCAATAAAAATTCGGACGCAACAGTAAAAAACTATATTTACAATCT
>NW_020441573.1:0-1603 GCF_000699045.2 Agrilus planipennis
TTTAATAACTTGGAATGCTAGAAATCCCTGTACGTGCCCATTACTTAATTATTATCATGGATATACTTTTTACATAGGCACAAATCTAGAAATTTTGCTATACAAAAAGGTGTCTGTTCTAAAATAAATTTCAGGTACTTATAATTTTTCGTTTACATACCCAACGAAGCGAAGAACACCGGCGATGTTAAACAATGTTTTCGTTCGAGTAGTCGATCACTGTCAGTCACTAAATGCAATATTTCTTTTTATTATTCACTTTTCCTTTTCACTCGTCCATGTACTGAATGGTACTGTCAGTGCGACGATCTGGTCCAGTACCTATTTGATGGTACTTATTGCAAGTTAAAAGGCACATGTGGTGTGGTGTCCGTGGGTGGTCATCACGGTGACCGAGTCGCCACCACTCTTCTTACCTATATTAAGTATTATTCTTTTGCAGAAACAATACTAACAAGCACACAATTTTTCTTACACTTAGTAGATGTTTCATGTTTTCAATACGTATTTAGTGGCACCACCCAATAAATTACAATCTACAAACACGCAGTGATCTATTCGACAGTACGAAACTGCCATCTCCAATTCATAAATTAATTTTAATTGTAATTCCTTGGCCCATAGGTGAAAGTCGTGCTCTCTTAAAATTAAGGAAAAAAAATTGCGCAAGCAGAGCAGCACAAATATATTTTATAATTATTAATTTTTTTTTCAATTTAACACTTTGAGGGGGCATCCTAATCGTCGTTTTGATGTAGAAACAAATTTGAGAAAAAAATTAAAAACTAACTTTTGACCGCCATCTTTAATTTACAGTTTTCCGTAGGGAACCTTTTTCTTGTTTTGGAATCCTCAATTCAGACTTGAATGCACCTGAAACACCCTCCTCCTTTAAGCAACTGTTTTAATATTGCCTTATTATTTTTGTTCCGACTTTGCACGAAAATCAGCAACGTTTCAAATATTTTATATCTCTTCTACGGAAATTATTTACATTGTACTGAAAACGTTAGGTAGACATAAATACCTATTTATCAATAATATATCGTATGTACATACGTATTTGTCGTTTGTCAGTAAGAACAATTAAAGAAACGTTTTGTGTTTTTTATTTCATCTATGTAGTACCTAACGTTGAAGTCTCCGTTGAACCGAACTGAAACGGGAATAAAAAGCACCGGCAACTGTATTGTAACATTCTTTTGATTAATTTACAATCGTTCTTTGGGGTTTTTAAATTAAAAACTGGCAATGATAATTTTTTCGATCACATAATCAGTAATATAAAGACATGTGTTTCAAAACCAATTTAAGTATGTATCTACAGTAGGTAACTTGCATTGGTGACTCACGACTTTTTACAATATTTTCGTAAGCATGTAAGTTGTTATGTACCGACATATATTTTCGTTGCATATGGTAACAAATAACTGTCGTTTCCGAAGAAATACCTCAAAAAAACACAACATTGAAAAACTGCAGACTCACAGAAATAGGAAAATTCCTATTTGCCAGAAATTTATTTTTAATTTATCAAAGGTTTGTGCCGTGAGAGATGATGTTTATATAAATAAATTAGATATATATACGAGTGTATCTGTGT
>NW_020441574.1:0-1616 GCF_000699045.2 Agrilus planipennis
GCGGGTAAAACCTATCATAAAATTTTGTGCACACATTATCAGGGGTACAGGAAAGGACATAGGGTACCTTTTATCCAGAAAAAAAATACTATTCCTGAAGGATAGAAATATTAGTTTTATGTAATCGCCGATGATGAGCTTTGACACGTATTTAAGGACTTCAACGCGAGCGAAGCTGCGGATAAATCCTAGTTTTCCTATAAAAATTATGTACCAATTTTAATATCACATTCTCATCAATTTGTCTTTGATAAATGGCATTCGTCTCCACGCTAGAATTTTTGATCGATTTTTAGCGATTAGTTTTCTTATTGATTTGCTTGCCTATCAGAACAGAACTCTGTTGATGATTTTTAGTACTGAGTTTCTGTAATTTTCATGTGTATTAGCAGGCATTAATAAATAAATACAGATTTATGAATCAATTAGCAGATCTGCACTCTTACAATTTAATGAACTTATTACTTATGCAAAATAGACATTTTTACCGACTTTTGGTGGCAGTTTAACAGAAATATCTATTTCAATATTCATTAAAATAAAAATGAATAGCTAATTGTCATTACAATTACAATTTGAAAAGGAATTCAGCGCTAAACACCCTATAATTTTAAAAGCAAATACCTAAAGCGAATGTTTCAACAAAATTAAGCTAGGACACAAAATTTACAACTCTTTTTTTTTCAATAATTCAATTGTGATCTAATTTTGTTATAAAAATGAAAATAATCCACTCACCCCAATTGAGACTTCCGTTAAAATAATCTTTCTTATAAATCTAATACATTTGTGAGCGAGGATGACTTCAGAATCCAGCAAAACTATCCTTCATAACCCATCAGTACCGAAATCGTTTCCTAACTAGTATCTGTCAAATACAGCGGCACGTTTTAAGTTCTTTCGGCATGGGGTAACAACCCTCACAAAGGCCGCTTTGCTACACACACACATATACACGTTATTACACAGTTTAGGGTGATGTGGCAAGAAGAGGCGAGAGGGCTTATAATCACCTGTTGCACCGTCAGGATACAGAATAATTCTGTTCAATTTCGAGCGAACTTTAGAGCCATATTATTTTTTATTTTGCTAGTTATTAGATAAATTGTATGTAACTAAACAATAAAAAATCAATACAAAGTCCAAATACATAATTAATGACATACATTAATTCAGTGGTGGCTGGGGATTGTTGACATAGGGGATGCATATTGATTTTTATTTAACTACTTATTAGATAAATTGTTTGTTACTTAACAATAAAAAATTAATAAAAAGTCCAAATACATAATTAATGACATACATTAATTGAGTGGTGGCTAGGGATGGTTGACATAGGGGATGCATAATTCGAAAACAAAAACAGTCGTGTAAGATTTTTTACAACAATTATCGATCAAGAGCAAACTAAACCAGTTGCTCACTTGTCAGGTATTATATAGCATTGAAAATGCCCGAAATGCAGCTTTCCCAACAGCCATTTTAATGCTAAGGGCTGAGGTGAGTTAAATGTGTTTGTTTGGAGCGCGGCGTTGTACGGGAGCGAAACATGGACAGTGGGCGGAAAAGAAAAGGTTAGAAGCGTTCGAAATGTGGTGTTATAGGCGGATGATGAG
>NW_020441575.1:0-1649 GCF_000699045.2 Agrilus planipennis
TACTAGTTTTAGCGACAAGTTCTGTGCGATATACCTACAGGTGAGGCAATAGAAATTACACATTTCTTTGTCGGGATTTTTCTTCTTCTTTGGTGAATGTATGGAATATATTTTTTTAACCATGTCTCTCTATAAACATCACTTACTTCTCTGAAAACTATCCTAAACGAACCGAATTCATAAAATCCTTTGAGGTTTTACTGGACATACCTACCTATTACTTTATTACTTATACGAAAAGACCGTTGAAGGTATTTGTATTTGCATATAATAGAATATCCTTATGTTATGTCCTGTTCTAAACCCGCCACTAGTACCTATTGCCGACATATTACCGTTTAGGTGTGAACTATAGTATGGAATGCCATGTTGGAAATGATGCAGAAGTAAAAAAGGACGAAGCCCGACGAGGTCTTTTTGTCTTTATTCGATAAAAGTATACCTCTCATTTGTACCATCGTCGTGCACGCCTTCTGTGTGATACCATATCGAGAAATTCCATGAAGCTCGAGTCGTGACCAAACTTTCGTTCATCAGATTGGCCTCAACGACTCATCCATCAAACTTTAAGTGTTAACATCCGATGGACGCGAGATAACAGAAAACCGTGTTCGAAGGACCTTTTACAAGAATTCTAGGACTTCAACTCATATGTCTTTTAAACTCAATGTTAATGACGGAAGGACTATTTATATCACCTAATTAATTTTTATCAGTAAATATAACCGTATTAATAGGTAAACATATAGGTAACAAAATTAATTCGTCAGTAAGACTATGCTTAATTTTTTAGTTTATATTCTAAATCAGTACTAAATTCATTTACCAACAACATTTAAAATAGTTATTGTAGTTTTTGGTATTATTTCTTTCCTGTAGACGTAGAACGTGTTAGAGTTCTTTTATTTTTCGGTGAATTTGTCTTGGGCGCACTCTCCCTTCTACGTTTTCCCCTAAGTTAAATGAGCTTTCATTATATTGATATGCATCTACATCAATAAAACAAAGCGGGATCTTATAGTACGTAATTACGGCTTGTCGAGGTGTCGATTTGTAGAAACATAGATGGTATCAGGAATATAAACACCACATGTTGAAACGTACACAAATTTGTTAGTCTAGTTGCAACATGACGTAAAAATGTATTAACAGGGGTCGAATACTAGAAACATCACCTACTAAGTATTTCGATTTACGCAAATCATTATGCTACATGTCTTATTAGGTTTTACCAGCGAGTCAAAGATCATCGACGACCACAAGAAAAAGTGGGGAAAGAGCGAATATAAAGATAGGAGACGAAAAATTAGAAGAGGTGGCTGATTTTAGGTATCTAGGAAGTCAGATACGCCAGAACGAAAGCAGAGGATAGCGCAGAAAAAGGATTCACTTCTATGATCGCGAATAATAAATTCGAAAAAGATTGTTAAAGGTGGAAGTTTGGAACGCGTCTCTGTACGGGTGCGAAATATAGACGATAGGGGCGGCGGAAAAGAAAAGGTTAGAAGCATTCGAAATGTGGTGTTACAAACGAATGATGAGGACACCGCGGATAGAGAAGGTTAGAAATGAAGAGATATTAGAAAGAATAGGAGAACAAAGGATTCTATGGAAGTCAATAAGAAATAGGCGAGATAGGTTGGTAGGAC
>NW_020441576.1:0-1639 GCF_000699045.2 Agrilus planipennis
AACGAATGCCGCAGGCGATTGATACCAGCGCCACCTTTGATGTACGCGACTATTCTCATATACATCAATAGTAAAATACATGGGCAATTATTAGTAGGTAATCAATAGAACATCCTAATTTTAACTAATATTATAAATGCGAATCTGAATTTGTTTGTTTGCTACCATTACACGCCTTAACTACCCAACCCATCATCGTGTAATTTTGTATACACATTGTGAGGGGTGCAGAAGAGGATATAGTGTATCTTCTACCTAGAAAAAAATTACTGTTTCCGAAGGATAAAGAAATTTATTTTATGTGGTCGTCGATGATCTTTGAAACGAAGCCGCGGATAAATCTTATCAAGGAATTTTAATGCACTCATTGTCAGAGATAAAGAAGTAATCGAAATTATAACTACACTGCTCGTGGACATTCGTGCCGTTGGCACTTTATCACTGGAATATGTTAATAATGCTAAATATGTAAAGTAACATTTAATAAAGCCCACGATGGGTGAGTTAACAGAGAGGCATTAAACGTCAATATCGCCTACCAAAATATACACTTCATTAAATAGCAACAGTCAAGTTGGACCGGTAGGACTTTTTCCTATGCAATTATTATATACCTATCAATATATTATTATTGTTTTACGATATCATCGTAAAACTAAATTATAAATTAATATTTCTCAAGTTTACGGAACAAAACTATTCGGTAATTGTTTCAAGAGTACACTCTTGAAATCGATTTACGAATAAGTGACAAGTACGATTTTTATTTTCGGATGAAGGTAGAAGTACTACACATTATCCTTAAAGAAATTCCTATTTTATATCGTTTAGAAAGTAACTTGTGCCTAAATTATGCATAATACTCAAACTGTGTGAACTTAAAGGAACGTACACCATCCTTGGATGAAAGGATCTACTGGAGGTGTGAACTGTTACGTTTTGTTAAACTTGCCGTTAGAAATCTAAAGATAGGTGGATGTTTCATACAAAGTCTGACCGTGACTTCAATTAATGAATAAATAGACTAAGGATACAATGATCAATACCTGTCGAATGAATCTAAAAGTTTGTGAAAAGTCCCCCAGTAGGAAGAAATGCGCATCAACCTCTCTGCACGGAATATGTACTGTTTCATAGTATCCATAAATTCGTATCTAGGTCAGTGGTACAAAGTTGGTACATCTAAATTGTATATTTAAAACAGCAAGCTAACACCTACTTACCTACTGTCTTAATAGGTCAATTAGCAACCGTTTAAAAAGCGAAATCAATAATTATAATCGATGAGAGTCAAGTCAAGAAGTGAAGAGTCGAATTCAAAATCACGAAGATGTAGGACGGTAAGACGGCGTACCGTCTTTACTCACCCTGTGATAGTTCCCTGCCATTTCTACGTTCTCCAACTATCTATAAGTTTAGCCAAGATTATTATTATATATATCATCATCATACGGTCGTCAGTTCTAAGACTGGCTGGACACGCACCTCCACTCTTTCCTATCCTGAGCTAATCTTCGCATTTGCCTAAAACCAGAACATCCCACATCCTTAACTACTTCCGAACAGTAATCTAATCTACGTCTACCTCTACCCCTCCTAACTCCCGTTTCTGCCTCTAATATGTCTCTGACTAGACCTT
>NW_020441577.1:0-1599 GCF_000699045.2 Agrilus planipennis
CTAATAGAAATACTATAATATGAGCGTATTCAACAAACTTCTTTTTTATTACAGTTAACAATTGTTTCGCCAAACTGTAATTTTTTGAGAAGTTATAAGTACATTTGACTTAAAGAGTTAAAAACTTTTCGTTTGTGTTTTTTTATAAATTGATAACGAATTAATAGAAATAATA
The DNA here is from genome assembly GCF_000699045.2 of Agrilus planipennis. Classification (NCBI taxonomy): domain Eukaryota; kingdom Metazoa; phylum Arthropoda; class Insecta; order Coleoptera; family Buprestidae; genus Agrilus; species Agrilus planipennis. The sequence goes on from NW_020441577.1 coordinate 176, forward strand.
TGAATGTTTTCAACTAAATTCTTATTGCACTTAACAGTTCTTTCGGCAAACTGCGACTCCTTCGGATGTTAAACAGTTAAAAATAATAAGTGAAAAACTCTTCATTTACATTTTCTTTTTAAAATTCTTAACTAACTAATAGAAATACGATAATATGAGTGTATTCAACTAACTTCTTTTATTGCACTTAACAATTGTTTCGCCAAACTGTGATTTCTTGAGAAGTTGTATACATTGACTTGAAGAGGTAAAAACTTTTCTTTTGCGTATTTCTTTATTTTTTTTTTTTTTTTAATATAAATTGTGACTTACTGTTGCCAACATCTTTAACGCGCCAAGTGCCATTTAAAGGTTGTATAACTGCCGGTAAAGTAAAGTGCAGAAAAAGGTACAGTACAGTCAAAACGAACCACTTGCTTCTGTAATCCATTTTTACAGTAGTACTACAATGGTATATCAACCCTTTTGGCGGGCGGGTCGCGTTGTGAATTTTTACAAAAACCACCTTTGACACACACACACACAACTTTCACTGGTCAAATAAAAAAGAATTTATATAGGCCGAGTTGTTGCCCTTGGTATTAGTATATTTTTATTATCGCGCTCAGCTGATACCCATTTCGAACGATTTTATAAACATTGATAGAAGGGATGTTCTACTAATAAATTAAACCGGCAAAATCAAAATTACAAGATAAGGAAATGCTTATGTCCAACTCGTTTACATACATAATTGTTTAATTAGATTAAACATTAAAGTCGGCAAGTCAATGCTACGTCGATAAACAATGCGTGCAATATGTTTATTTTTTATTAGATGCATAAGGGTATAAAAGAGTGAGAGTAAAGAATGATTTTTAATTGTTTATTACATAATTTTAACATCAGGAACTTTATTAGAAATTTTCAAGAGAAAATAAAATTACCTAACTGGAACTTCTGGAACCGTTACAAATTAAAATTTCACTTCCCATGGTTCACAAAACTACTTATTTTTGTTTCGATTTATACCTACTAAATATTTTATACATTTGTTTGCTTGTTTTATATCCATATCAGCTGTGGTTTTAGATTTAGAGATGCGAGGCCCCAAATCTAGAACTTCAAAATTTGCAGGGAGGCAAAATTTAAAAATTAATGCCTTTTATAAAAAAGTTTCTTTCTGGGTCTAAACAATACAGCCTTCACAGCCTAAGCAGGGTAAAAAATAAAAGAAATGAACTATTTATTAATAAAGTTCCCCAAAATGTGTATTTATTTGACCATAAATTTTTCGAAATTGATATCTCATGTAGACGAACATCCACCATGTTAATCCGCAGTGAGTATTTAAACGTGATAATTAATAATTAGTTTGATAATATTTTGGTATTAGATGATTATTATTGTTATATTGTACGTACTACATAAAATAAACAATTAAA
>NW_020441578.1:0-1691 GCF_000699045.2 Agrilus planipennis
GGCCCATCTCTACTAGTTGTACCTGTACTCCTGATTGAGGTTCAATCGGACCGTCCAAAACAAAATAATCCCTACCGTTTTAATTAAAACTATTCCAGAGATTTCGTTTGAAAACGAATGACGTGACGCTGACGCGTCAAAGGCAGCTGTTAATGGTCGTGAATGGGATGGTGATATGTCCGGATTTTGAATGAAAATACCTAGTCAACAAAAACATGTTGGCCAACGAGTCTGTTTCAATAGTTCTGTGAAATGTTACGAATAGTTTGTTCGGAGTTCCAAATTGACAATGTTCATCACTCATATTTACTAATAATGTAGGTAAAAGTGCATAACGCATTTTAGGTTCAAACGAATTGAAATGTAAAAGTCAGTTTTGTCGGTTATTGTTTTTGTTTGTGCAAATGTAATCGGTATATGTACATATAAAAGAATAAAAAATTTATGTGGAAAAAGTCGCCCTTACAATTATATTAAAATTAATCTCACAACTGAATTTTACACAGAGATTTAGGTCAACGATAAGGTAAAAATTAGTGGAAAATGTGTAAGGACTTGGGCATTTTTGTGACCTATCTAAAGGCAAGGAGAGAGGGCACCTTTAAAGACATCATGGGAAGTCTAGTGAGGGAACCGAGCGGCATGGCCTAGAGGTCTAGACCATTGCTTAGCATTCGGGAGGACGCCGGTTCGATTTCTGGTCCGTCTGCCTTGGTCCAAGTTTTTCTGTGGTTTCCTTGAATCACTTAGGCAAATGCTGGGGCAGTAATATTCCACAGATAATCTTTCATTCTCTTCTGTCTTCATTTGGTCCGTCTCATCTTTCTCACCCGAACCACCACCCACCCATTCCCACGATTCCTGAAAGCAGGCTGAAGAGGGCCTTCCGCCCTACCTACCTTCCGGCATAGGAGGGACTGCCCGCCCACCAGCATTACTGGCTGGTGGGAATGAAACACCCAAAAGTTTTTTTTTTCTAGTGAGGGGCATACGTATGAGAAGCAGAAGGAGGAGTAAACAGGGTACATAGAATTATAGATTAAATTGCTTCTAGCAAATAATTACTAGACATGTGGAATGTTCTAGTTTTCATCAGAATATTGACTCAGAACAGGAAGGAGTTGAGGTGTGTGACAAACTAATCTTCGAACTGATGTTGATGAATTAAATCCGTTCTGGGCACTTAAAGTTTATACAAATAGCAGCTTGCGTTCATTTCACTTTCGGGCATTTACGTAAAAAAAAAACGGAAAATAAAAAAGCGGACGACCTACTAAAGGAAATTAGTCCCGTTCCCTTTTCATTTCTTCTTTTCGTACACCAAGTTTACCCTCGCAACGGTTTACGGTTTGGAGAAAAACGTATGTTGTACGAAATAAAGCAGGGATTGGAACGAGGCGTATAAATCTCACTCAGCAAATGTGTAAATAGAAAGGGCTGTATTTGTTTCGATGTGCAAAGTTCTGCCTCCAAGCATTATAAATCAAACCGGATCTTTCCGATTTTAATTTGTGCCCATTTGTTTCCGTTCGCTTGTTGCGGCAAAAATTATGTTTGTATTTTTGCCTACGTCTTCATTATTGACATGCCTCGAATTTTTTCACCGCGAAAAACGAGGAAGATAAAAAACCGGCTAACGCAACAACCAGCTTAAAAAATGTATTTTAAATTCCTTTTAAATATATTTGGAC
>NW_020441579.1:0-1724 GCF_000699045.2 Agrilus planipennis
TTGTTTAAAGATAGAAAATCGTTTCGATAAGAAAAGCGCTTGAAATCATTGGAAATTTCGACAAAAAAATTAACCCTTATCGGAAATTTAGTATTAAACAATGTTCAGCGTTAATTAGGTACGGAATTTTTTGTTTCGACGATGATCATTGTAAGGCCGATGAAAGTAATATTTTGTATTCATCATCATCATAAGATCGTCAGTCCTAAGACTGGTTGGACACGCACCTCCACTCTTTCTTATCCTGAGCTAATCTTCGCATTTCCCTAAAACTAGAACATCCCACATCCTTAACTATTTGCGAACAGTAATTTAATTTAGGTCTACCTCTACCGCTCCTAACTCTCGTTTCTGCCTCTAATATGTCTCTGACTAGCCCTTCATGCCTGAAAAGGTGCCCAACCAACCTATCTCGCCTATTTCTTATTGACTTCCATTAAATCCTCTGTTCTCCTATTCTTTCTAATACCTCTTCATTTCTAACCTTTTCTATCCACGGTATCCTCATCATTCGTCTGTAGCACCAAATTTCGAACGCTTCTGATCTTTTCTTTTCCGCAGCGCCTACCGTCCATGTTTCGCATCCGTACAGCATCGCGCTCCAGACATACCAATCTATACTCGCCATATTCGCTACTTCTTCCCTTAATTCTATATATGAAAAGAGTCAAAGCCAATGAGGACAGGAATATATTTACTTGATAACAGCTCTCGGTTTTGTAATCAAATAAGAATATTACTACCCTCATGTCATGGATATTTATCTCGATAACGCCATACTATTAGCAAAACTCCTTTCAAATTAACATTTTCTTTACGATATCATGTTATTAAACAATGGTTAAGATAGTAATATTATGCAAAAAAATATGTAACGTAATGTAATGTTGCATGTATCCCGCTTCAAAGTCCATGATACCAAAAAAATATACCGTTGCCCCTATTGTATAAGCCATCGTTTCTTCCCGAAGGCTTCTTTAACAAAAAGTAAGAAGGGGGTAGTAAATTATTAATAAAGAAAACCTAATTTGCCTCGAACATGCATGTAGATATGCTTAATTTTAACATTTGATGATACCCTTTCGTAATAAAATTTCAATTAGTCTTGAAATTGAACTAGTTATTAGTTATAACACGTAAATGTTCTTTGCTAAGGGATATGGAGGTGTAAAGTATCGTAAGTATACGAATGAGAAAATGCAATAGCCAGAACATCTAGTTGTTTTGACAGATTTAATTATCTTATCGAATAATTCCATCTTGGCATGCATATACGCCATACACGTATTGTACGTATAAATTAATATTAAATAAGTAGTCCGTCGCAACGTAGAGTAAATAACAAGCTAATTTGAAAATCAAACACTGCCTGTAATTATTCACAACATATACAGATATATTACTTTCATATATAGATATGCACATGTACGAACCGGCGCTTAGGGAGTGACCTAATATTTTTTATAAATATGATACATATGGTAAATACACCTTCAATTGTATCAAAATATGAATATTGTATAAATTGGAATAGAATTATTGTACAGTGTACTTAACAGTTATTCAATTAACCAAAAGTATGTTTTAAGAATAGTTAGGGCTTCGGCTAAGAAAAGCAGGACTGGCTAGTTAAGGATGTTTGGGAGGTATGTCAAAATGCTACGAGACAAATAAAAATTTCGAAGAACGTTCCTCATTCAATTCTAAAACTCCTGTAAAAATTA
>NW_020441580.1:0-1608 GCF_000699045.2 Agrilus planipennis
TACAAACTACCTCAAATTAATGAGGGAAAAATTGTTGCTGTTGTCACATCCCTGCCGGGAATCGAACCCGAGACCTTTGGCTTTACGCACCAATGTTCCGACCACTATACACTTATTTCTACTATTTTTTCTCTTATTTGTCAAGCAAAATTTGTTTTTTAAAAAAATGAGGTCGCCTACACTAATAAGCAAATAGGATAAGTAGTGCGCTGCAAACTGCAGTTCCTTGGAAAATTCATTATCATTACATACAAACGTATTTTTGTCAATAAATATTGTTGGCTATGGTGTAATCGAGGTTAATACTCCTTATATTTACATATCTGACAAAATAAATTAAGCTTGGAATTTAAAAAACAGAGCTACACACAAATAATTAATTGTCTGTTATGCAATAGTGCATGGGAATGAACTTTGAAAGTCAGTAAGTCTACATACTGCAGATAAAAACGAATAAATATAGAATGCATTAAGTCTGCATATTTATTACAGATTTGAGTGTTCATATACGTATCTATTAATTCTGTTTAATGTGCAGAAGAAAGTTGTCTAATTATGAATACCTCCTTTTTTATTTTCTTCTTTTTCTTGTACAATAAAAGCTTTTTTTTTTAATTCTCCAGTGAATAGCACCTCATGCACCTTAATGAAAGCACGATACGAATACAAAAATATCAAAATAAAATCAAAATAGACGAACATAAAAACCAGCACTTTTTAAAATTTCAAAAAAGTTTTTAAAATTGGATATTTTATTTAAAAATGGTGAACCTGAAAAGCAAATTGTATAGTCAATTAATCACCTAATTTCGGATACGAAATTTTAGGGCATTCTTCCTATTTTAAAGTAGCCTTATGTTTAAGGTCATGAAACAAAGGCATCCTTAATTTCAAAAAGACTTAATCCTAATTAAGTTGTAGTAATAGGGATGAGTTTCTTTTAATTTATTTACTTGTCCCAATTTTCATTATTATTTATTTATCAGTGACTTAGTAACTTCTGTTTCAAGCTCAGGTTTATTATGTAACTATCCTTGCCGAACTTTCCTGGATTAATAATTATTTCTTTTAACAGCTTAGAGACAAAGAAAAAACTCTTCGTCATGAATAAGCACATCTTGTACTTTTATTATGTGCTTCATTTAGGATCTTTTTAAGGGTAAACCTTAATTTTTGTAGTTTCAAATATGACTTTTAACGGGTTCTGAGATAATTTAGTATGAAAAACAGCTATAACCGACTATTTTTCGTCTAAATAAGGTAAATAAGTCCTTTATATTGTAGTGAGAACGAGTGTGCTTGTGTGCGATCGGGCACACGTGTGTGGGTGAACGGCTTATCGATTTGCCGACTAGCCGCGGGCGCCTTTCTTCATGTGCGCAGTATTTGCAAATGTGTGTGTCATACCTGCGTTCCGGGAAAGCAGTTAAACGGTTAAAAAAAAAAAAAGAAACTATCCGGATGTTTCAAGAAGGCTCCCGAAAGTAAACAAAAGAGTATTTAAAGGAAGAGACGATCGCCGAGTAGAGCAGAAATAAATTGACGGTTGCAGAAGTGAATGGAGAAATAAATTGACAGTGACAGAAGTGAAATAAACAGCGCAGTAAA
>NW_020441581.1:0-1594 GCF_000699045.2 Agrilus planipennis
TTCTTCGCATCTTTACTATGTAAAGTATTAATTATAAAAAAATAACACAATTGATGCAAAAAGCACTTCTTGGACTTAATTTATTAAAGAACTTTTCTGGGACGTAAAAAACTCAAACAAATTCCAAAGTTCTCGTTAGACTACTTTCTAGTAAAGAAAGTACAATTAACGAGTTTAGTCGCCTTTAGACGACAGTACTGGGGATGTAGTTTATTAATCTCTAAAGTCCCGAAAATTGTCCCTTCGCCGTGTAGTGAGACATAGGCATACATAAAAAATTCGTTAACAGGATCGACATTATGAAGACACATATCTTCAACGTCTTTTTCTTTACTTTTTGACATATTAGAGGGTTGTGCTAGGAGCCACATCTTCAGTCTTTATGAATCCCGGAAAATATACACTCGTTTATGAAATTTTCCGAATCGGCAGGTTAATATAGGTTAGTACTATAGTGTACAGTACCTACACGTCTTATCAAGTAAGATACGGATACTTGAAATGGTTTTAAAGGACTGGATATAAATCATTTTTAGATATTTAAATAAAACACCGTGTAATTCGGCAAGGAACTACATTTTATCTAAGTAATTTGGTTAAATCTTCACCTTTCGATTTTCCAATTCAACTATTTCATATCATTAATGAATCGCCTTGTTTTTATATGGGGATATGCTGCCATAACTAGATATTATTTATCCAATAAAACAATTTCTTTATTGGTGGTCGTGACGTCCAGAAGACTAAACTGAAATTGAGGTGCTAAACATAACATTAATTTACGGATATTTGTACATAGAACTCAGTAGGTACCAATGCTTTACATCAATGCCGATTCTTTACAAATTCGTATTAAGTACTTAACTCCACCAGAGCGCCCCGAAAATATTTCCTCATTGACCGTGGTTGAGTTTTAAAACAGAGTCTACTTTTCAAGGATTCTTTCGTGAAGAACACTAAATTATTCATTTGCACAGGTTGTTCAGACTGTTCCTGTCCCCGGCCTTTTTACCATTTTAATCTTGAACTTATTGTAGACTTCTTAATTATTTATTTCGCGTTCCAAGCAAGGCGAATTAACATTTACCTTTTTCTTATTCGTTCTTACAGAAGGGGATCTGCAATGAATTTGATGATTAAAAAACAACGTCTACCTGTTTATTAATCTAATTCAATTTCAAATAGAGAAAATGTCAATGTAACAGTAAACTAGAAATTTACGGCATCTTATATCGTATGTGAAAATGCGGATTTTGGCTTTAAGTAATGGAATGCCGCTCTGACTAATAGCAACAAGGACGGTACAGGCACACCAACTGGCTGTTGAGCATTTTACAAAAGCACAAATACAAATACAGATATCTAGGAAGCAGCAATATTCGTGTCCATACAAATACCATGGAGAGGTAAATTTGTGATTTTGTAAGTTTGCTTGTACGAGAAAATTACCGAAAGTACTAATTCGATGTCAATTTTTTTCCACCAATATTTAAAATGAACCATCAGAATGAACAGAGATTGCATACGAGGGCGGTTCAATAAGTACCCGTATTTGAAGACAGAGGACGTTTCTGAGGGAAATTGGTGTTGTCAT
>NW_020441582.1:0-1599 GCF_000699045.2 Agrilus planipennis
GCAGTTTAAATAATTTTGCAAATGGTACTGTACACTTTTGTCTAGTTCTCGCTCGATGATCGGTGGAGAAATGAGCTCGGCAGACAAATATGATTGAATTTGGAATTATGCTACGGCGCGAACAGTATCTTCCTATCGAATAGACATGCTTAGGATCATAGGGTTACGGCAGGAAAAGACAACACGAACGAAATTCTTTTTGCAGAATCATTGATGATCACCATTATATGGTACAAATCAATGGTGAGATTTCGGATGGTAGAAAAATATAATATGTAGACGATTCGACGTGCTTTGAAGAATGCGGTCGATAGCATTGTTATCGTTGTTAGAGGGCTGTGACAGGTACCAGGTCGCAATAATATCTCATGGAGAATTCAGTTTGAATTTAAATGGTTCGCATTTGTCATGTCAAAGCTGCACGAGTATGACATTATGACAAATACATCATCGGTTACGTGAGGCAATTCGGTTTAAATGTAAACACGCATAAAGTTAAGTGCTAACACTCATGCGAAAAAACAATACATTTTTCAAAAGTCCATTAACCAACACGAAACATATTTTTAATAATGCACTTTACAAAATTGCTCATTTGTAATAACAAGTCTGGGGCTGCCGCAAGGCGCAACAATGAATCGATTTTGTCTTGAAAATCTAGACAATATCAAAAACAAGATGCCCGTGGGTGAGATCAAGATCAGGATCAAGAGGAACAAGTCGTTAAGACCTCCCAACTAGTTACCCCCCCTCCTCCCCGAAATCAAAACTGATGGTTCTGACAAAATCAACATAAAAATTTCGTAAATTGTAACAGATTGATGTGTTGTCTGTTCCAGTTTGAATGAAATTCTACAACAGAGCGAAACAGTGTACTTAGTTAATTTGAAGTCATTTAGTTTTCATGGTAGTTATACGACGAAAACAAAGGCCGTGTTATCAATTATTAAAATTGTGTATAGCAGGGGGTGGTGTTCGCATTTGTTATCCTTATCCATGGGGCAACTACATGTTGTTTCCCAGTTTCGTGAAACGGAGCAATTTGTTAATTGTTTGACTGATTGTAATTGCTCGAAATTTGTCTTTGTGAAGTATGGCCTGCTGCTAACGTAACACAAAACACACAGTTACACATATTTAATTTCCATGGAGATAAAATGATAATCAATAAGTGCGTTTACAATATTAATTTGTGCAGCCGGTTTCGCCCTCATCAATTTTTCAGAGTTAACGTTAAACACGCGACAGATCTTTGTGTAAAGATTAAAACAAAATAACATTGTTCTTGCCTTTTATATTAGTTACTGCAGTAGCGTGACGTTCAGTTTTGCTTATATACATACACTTATTTCACTCGTGTCAAATCATTTATCTTCGTCTTGTTCTGCATTCAGTTAACGTTCGAAACATTTTTCGGTGTCAAATGTTTAATGCAGCTATACATTTTTCAAATTAAATGCAATATATAATATTATACACTACAACAACTCCCTCAAATATCTATCAAAAGCAATTTCATCTAGTTACAAACAAGCCAAATGTGAAAATGATTTTTCAAACACAAAAAAAGTCGTTTCTTTTGTATGATTTATATTTGTG
>NW_020441583.1:0-1664 GCF_000699045.2 Agrilus planipennis
AAACATTTTTAATAAATGCTTGCAATTACTTTAAACAAGGAAGATTGTTTTCTTATCCAGATTCTCAGAGACACAGATTGGGACCCAACTTTCTTCAGATTCCGGTCAACTGCCCGCTGCACATCCGAAATTATCAACGAGACGGTGCAATGTCGTACAGTAATCAGGGAGATAACCCGGTCTATCATCCGAACTCACTAGATTCGTTTAACATCAGTCAAAAGGCAGCAAAATTAAGTCCGTCGTATTTCACTTATGGTTATGTGGACAAGTACGACGTTGGAGACGAAGATAATTTTTCTCAAGCTACAGATTTCTATGAAAAGACATTAGATGAAGCAGCCAGGACAAATTTGATTGAAAATTTGGCAAGTTCACTTTCCACAGCATCTGGTTATCTCCAAAGACGAGCAGTTGACATGTTCGGCAACGTTTCGAAAGACATGAAAGCTCGACTTGAAACAAAGCTAGGATTACAATAATTAGGTATTCTTCATTATTTCTCAATTAATTATTATTAAAATCTCCGCAAAGGAGAACCGATCGATCTGAGAGTTCCTCCATACGTTTTAAATATAATTTTATTTTTTTACAAAACATATACACACGTACCTGTAGTTAAATTTTATAAAAAGTATGTAATGACTGGATTTGTAAGACATTTAGTTTTCTTTGGCAAAGCTACTATCAAGGAAATTGTTTTTTTTTTTATTTATTTAACTTTGGTGGTTATCTTTATCAAATAATACTTTTGAAAACAGAGTATAGGTAATGTATAAATGAATTACATAATTGAGTTTGCATAGAAAGCAAATTAAATACCGAAAATATATAACTAATGTAAGGTATGTGGCGAATCACCTTCTGAAGAAATATTGTAATTACCATTTGAAAATCTTTCAAAGCCTCGTTTAATATTAACTAATTAAGGCGTATCGTGTTGCTCTTCTTCTTCTTCTTCTAAAGAAGCTGTAATGTAAACGGTCAATGTGATTGATTTTCGTTTCAACGACTGCGTTTTTGCAGGTGATGATTAAATTCGCGTTTTAAACATTTTTGTAGAGCTCGGTTTATGTACAGGCAACGTTAATAACACTCTAGGAAATCTTGTTTAAAAATTAAAAACAATTATTAGCAGCGAACAAAACCTTCAAACACATGTGTTAGAGATTATTAATAAAGGTGACGTAGAAAACATAATAGAGTGATACTGATATAGATAAAAGGGTACTTTGATTGATTAGGACTTATCAAAAGGTAATTTACTTACTAGATAAAGAATTGGCAAAAAGAAATTGCTTTTTCAAGAGCGGTTTGAATTGCTCTAAAGAATTGTCCTTTTTGTGTTCTGTCTGCTTTAAAATAATTGGAGCATACGTAATTCTAAAATGTAGCATCGTGCTACAGATGGCGTTGTTACGCCATTTGTAGTATTTTCTAAAACGCGCTGTTAAGACAGCAGGTAAAAGTTGGTCTGTGTTCTGTCTGCTGCCTGCGACGCGCTGATGAGATCCAAAAAGATCGAAATCGCGATCCGCCTCTGGCAGTTTCGACAGAATACAGACCACTTCGAATTATTTTATTCGATTAAGCTAACGTGCCTTTCACGTTGAGGTTGGCTATCGTTTTCAGCAAGTAGATATCCACACAAGTGGACCTTGTTG
>NW_020441584.1:0-1592 GCF_000699045.2 Agrilus planipennis
TTCTACAAATGTTTAAATTCATAAATTAATATTTTTGGATAGTCAAGCGTGCGTAAAGAAGTTTGCTTTCAAAAAGGGAGGGTTGTAGACAAAAGTTGGTGATAATTTAAAGTGGATAGTTCATTCCGATGGTTAATCTGCAAATTAAATCGTGATGTCGTTGGTCATTTAGATACAAGAAAAACACTGGAGCGATTAAAAGAAAATTATCGGTTTCCGAAAATGAACAAATTAGTAAATCAATATGTGTCCGCATGCCTAAATTGCCTATATGCAAAAATTCACTTCAGAAAGAGTTGGTTTGCTGCATCACCATCATCATTACAGCATTGAAATGAAAGCAATACCCTTTGATAGCTCGAAAACAATGCACATCTTTGTGTTGACTGCTATAAAAATATACTCGTACGTGAATATATGCAAGTCTAGACTGTTATAATTTTCTTTGATGTCATGCTTTATAATTTTCTGATATCAAAAAGTAGCAGATAGACAATGGTAATGTTATGTTATGTGTTTCGTATCACATTTGTTTCCATCCCGACCGAGCTTGAAAAATTAATAACTTCGCTAGTTCTCTCATTTTTCACTACTGTTTTTTTTTGCTTTCTGAAATCTCTTGAGAGCATAGAGTTCAGATATTCCTGTAAGAACTCCTGAATTATAAATTTCAATGAACAGGCAGTAAAAGAACGGAAATAAGGGATGAGTTTTACATTCAGACAGTTCTGATATGTCATTAGTGCAAAATTATTAGTTTTTACATTCGTTTCATCTTCAGGGCCTTTACTTCAAAGATAAATCATTTTGGAATTATCTATCCTATCCTATAATAATCTAATAAAATAAAAAACAACAAAAACACGAAGGGAATTCTTTTCAATTTTTAAATAGATTAAAATGAATTTACTCTCATATAAGATATTTGGGCGGGCAAGTAGGCAGAAACAATGAAATCTAACATACCAAAATATTTAACTGAAAAATAAGTATTAAAGCAAATAATAATTACATATGCTATATATGTATACTGTACTTTAACACACTTTGAGCAAAGCTTTATTAATACAAACCCTGAACTGCCATTGCTGCAGTGAGAACATGCGCTGCAACTTCAAATAAATGTGATGGGATAATATTGAGGCTTTTATTAATCAAATTCTAACCACTAAATACTACATATAGAATATTATAACGATTAAAAGACAAAAATAATATACCTAATAAATTTTGAAAATATAATCAAAAAGTCATCAGATTAACGTACGGATCAGCTGCGTGGCTAGCCTACTTGCTTTTGCAGGGTTTAACTAAAATAAGTACGGGGATTACAGGAGGTAATTGGGCATTATAAAACACGAAAATTAACTAAAGTTTGCTGGCTGGAGTGTTCACCGTTCGCCAGGACGATCCTGTTAAATCACGCAGAGAAATACAACGACACAACGTCGCAATCAGCTGTTAATTGGCAGTATCAATCATTGGCACTAGGTCAGTATATCGCTGCAGAATAGTTGTTGTAGCCTGTTTAAAATTTGTTAATGTAAAATTCTCAGAAACGAGACAGGTCAGTTCTCGAAACATAAGGGTCT
>NW_020441585.1:0-1590 GCF_000699045.2 Agrilus planipennis
AATTAAAATGTCCCAAAAGCGTTATGTTACTGCACTTATTTATTCAACCATAAAAATTTACTTATTTATTTTTTTATTTCTCTGTTAGCGTAGTAGAACCTGTATCTTATGCTGTACCGATGCCCACATTGGAATTTGCTATGCTGTGTCTTCGTAATGCGTACAATTTATTACCATCTGATACTGCAGCATCGCCAGTACCTCTCCTTCTTATACCAGGAGTGACTCCCCCTGCTCCCCCTCTGACACCTGGTCCAGCTCCTTCATCGTCACTTTCGCAAAGTAGCGTTGCCTCTCTAAAGAACTCTATACTAGCTGCCAGCGCCTATGTTGCCGTCAGTCTAGGGGATTACGTTCTGGCATTAGAGCATGCGCAAAACCTACTTAGCCAACCGAAGATTTCTGGAGTTCATATGTGAGTAGGTTTTTGATATTAAAAAAAAAATATTTTTCTCCTTAGTTTGCTTAATAGGTTTTGATTAATTTTTTTGTTAACTTATTGCAGACTATTGGGTCATCTTTATGCTGCTGAAGCATTGCTTCTTATGGACAAGATAACAGAAGCATTAGAACACTTGAATCCAGAAAATATTAAGGACATATCATTGGAATTCCCAGAAGATTCTGAAGAAGAAACGATGAAAAATAATCCACCAACAAGTGTGTAAATGAATAATAATATAATTAATTAATTTGGTATATAACTTTATCTAAAATAAATGTGAAGAATTTCGCTCATTTTTATTCAAATATCTAGTATATACATAACAAATGTATCGGCATTCTTTCTTCATTAAATAGAGGTGCAGGGGGCGAGAAGGTTCACGTAGGAAGACACCGGGAATTTAGTTTTTGTTTATTATTAATTATTGTTTTTGCTTTCTTGTATAAGGGTTTATGTATTATTTTATTTTATTACAGATTGGTTTCCTAGGAATATGGAAAGTATTCAAAGTGTGTTACAGTATAACATTGCTGTCTGTAAAACAGTGAGGGGTCAACTGGACCAGGCGTCGACTTTGCTGAAGAAGGTTTGGCAAGGTCAAGGACCAAATTGTCGAGTTCCCGCCCACATAATTATGCTCGTTCTCTACATAGAACTGCAGTTGGGTAAGTCCCTAATTCTATTTATTTGTATTTGGCGTTTGAAGATTGTTTTGCGGATTTAGAGGCTTTTCTTACGTTTAGCTACATACTAGGTGTCGCATGTGTAAAGATAATTTACATATTAAAAAATTTGGTGGCTTTGTTTTTGTCACAAACAAAAATTATTATATAGGACATGCGGACGTAGCCAGGACTCTTGTCAAACAGTACTGTTTCCAGTACAAAATCAACAGTTGACCTGAAATATTTTTGATGGATTTTAAAGACGACGACTGACCATAAAAAATTAATCTTTTATTTAATCGTATTATTAGCAAAGTTTAAAATGTTTTTTGTTATTAAACGAAAGTGAATATTAAAGCGCTTTAAGTATGAGGAAGCAAATTGAATGTAGAATTTTTTAACAAATATAATAAACGATAACAGAAGCCTAGAATATCGTAATACATTTTTAATACCTCATATTTAGATCCTCTCCTACAT